>NC_048601.1:7831162-8056162 GCF_003668045.3 Cricetulus griseus
GAACAAACACATCAGTAGACTCTTGCTGGTTCACAAGAGTCTAGAAGAGTTTAAAGTATATTTTAAAGGATAGAAGGAAAGGAAGGTCTCTCTCCCCCCGCCCCTCCCCTCCCTCCCTGCCTCTTCCTTTCCCACTCCTCCCCACCTCCCTCCTGCTTCCAAAAAATTCAAGGGCCACAGAAGTCTTAACTAGAATCTCTTCTGGTTGCTGAGGCACCAGGCTTCCCTGTTTCAGAAATGTGAGTGGTTTGGGACCCTAGGGACCAACTAAGCCACAGGAGCAAGTGCTGCTTTAGTGACAGAAGCACACCCTCCCGGTGCCCCAGTAACTCGGCATCCCATGCAATTCTGTGGCTTCTAGCCCAGAGAGATAACAGTTTCTGGCTCTCTGGATGGCTGCCATCTTCCTGCTGCTTTTGAGATGGATGTCTCTCATGTGTCTTTTCTCAGAGTGAAGTCAGAGTTTCCCAGTGGAGACAGTGACAAAGTACAAGGCTTCTGTATCTGAAAAAGACTTCCTCTCTCTACCATTAGTGGATTAAGTTATACAGTTTTCAATATTTCAAGTTAATTCTGCCAAATATTTGAATACTTATGATTGACAGGTGCACACTTGACACACACAAAGCATGTGATATAATTCAAGCAATGGTCAAACTAATGTGATGCTCTGGACAAATTCCATATTTTCTCCTCATTATGCTATTTCTATTTCCTCACTTACATTTACTATTTTTCATTTATAAACACATTAAAAGGCACACGGAGATGTAAAATGTAGAAATCATGCTAGTAACTTCCAATAAGCTTTGAATAGATGCTTTGTTTTTGTTTCTTTCTGGCAGTATAGGGGAATGAACCAGGATTTGATGCACATGGGTAAGTACTCTCCCACTGAGCTACCGCTCCAGTCTCTGCTCTAGAAGGTTTTAGTCTTTAAATACCTTTTGGTAAATTTTCTATGGTTGAAGGTTTGCATCAGGATAATTTCTGTTTATATCAAAGTATGTTAGAAAGAAATCAGAATGCACTACTGTCTCTGCAAATACATCCAGCTGCTAAAAATACACCTCACAGGATTGCTAAGAATGTTATTGAAATTATGGCTGCCAAAGTTGGACTTGTGTTTTCCACCAACTCTTTGCTTCCACATATGTAGCAACCAGAGATCTACTAAAGGCCACAGCTTAGAATAAACATGTGAAAAGCATAGCAAGAATGCATGGGGCAACTCTAAGATGGGAGGACTCTAATCACAACACATTGCTTGCTCTTGTAATGGCATCTCTCTCTCTCTCTCTCTCTCTCTCTCTCTCTCTCTCTCTCTCTCTCTCTCACACACACACACACACACACACACACACACACACACACACACACAAGTGTGCTACTGCAGGGGTCAAAACTAGTCATATTGGACAAGTATTTATCATGGAATTATACCTGCAGCACATCCATATGCATTTTACTTACATATTTGATTCCTTTATAGTTTACATTTTTAAAGCTAATAATTTTCCTATGGCCATTTTAAAATCACCCCATGAACCTCTGTAGAGACTTCATTAGTGGTTTGCACAATGCCACGGTAGTCTACATTCAACAGCCTCAAACAGATGTACGTCTGTAAAAGACAGACTGTCTGACTTGTGGGCTTGCTGTTCACTGGAAGAGCCCAGCATTTCTGAACCCTATGAAACAACTTGTCTTCCTAGTTCCTGTCAGACGGGTACAGGAAAACTAGAGGGTAACGGTAAGCTTCTATTTTTTTCCATAGGTTGGTAAAAGACTCCTGATAGATTCAGGTAGTGGACACATGTTCACTGCCTTGGTCTGTACTCTTCCTTCCCTATGTCTCTAAGGGCACATTAGTGAGCAGGCAAGGGAGACTATTGTTCGGAGACCATTTCTGCACTGTAATCTAGCTCACTCTCAAATCTACACTGATTTCTCTCAACATTACTTATTCATCCCAAAATAGTTTTCTGGAAATTAACATTTGTAGAACTCAATGAAATCCAGGGTAAGTAAAAGGGCTATTTTGGGAGTGACAAATTCAATACTACATTAAGCAGAAATAGAAACAGCAGGCAAAATGTCTATGTACTGGGAAATCCATACAACCAGGAAGTGATTAATAACTTTTACCAAAGGCTACTAAGTCACCAGGCACTACATTTTGTACTTTCTGTGCTCCATGAACAATCACAGCCCCGGGCAACAATGAATGCGGATAGAAAGCTGAGTGCACTCTAGCAAGTTCAAAGACTCAGCTTCTTGGCATTCTGCAGAAAAGCAACAGAAGGTTTTGTTGAAGCAGGGGCTGTCAAAGACCCTTGGTGCTGAATAGCAATGTTGAGAGCTGAGGAAATCATAATAACCCCAATACCTGGCTATAAAAATCCCAGTGCCTTAAGGAAACCAACAGGTTAGCATGGGCTCATGATAGAGCAATTTCAGGGAAATCAAATAAGTTTTCTAATTTATTTGAGGTATTTGTTAATTTAATCAGACCACATTTTAAATGTTCTTTTAAAAATATTTGTATAGCTCTCCCATAAACTGTCCACAACAGACTGAATTATACTACCTATTATTTTTTTAGCAGATGTAACAATCTAATAAGAAAATATCTGCTTTGACACCCACTAGAATTAGGTGAGTATTTATAATATTTGGGATTACTACAGACAGTATGTCTATTTTTTAACATTTGAGACATGAGGTTAGGAAGCCTAGGAATCAGCCACTTAGATAAGACAACACCACACAATAATGTATATATAAGATATGCAATCTAGCATTCACTTAAGGTTTTTTATTTTATTTATTTATTTATTGGTTTTTCGAGACAGGGTTTATCTGTGTAGCTTTGGAGCCTATCCTGGCACTTGCTCTGGAGACCAGGCTGGCCTTAAACTCACAGAGATCTGCCTGCCTCTGCCTCCTGAGTCCTGGGATTAAAGGCATGCGCCACCAACACCAGGCTATTTTATTTATTTATTTATTTAAATTAAAAGCAAGCTTATTTTTTTACATGTCTATCTCAGCTCCTTCACCCTCTGCTCCTCCCCTGCCTCCCCCATCCCAACCCCTTTCTGCTCTCCAGGGAGGGTGAGGTGTTCCATGGGGGCTCTTCAAAGCCTGTCATATCATTTGGAGCAGGGCTTAAGCCCTCCCCAGTGTATCTAGGCTGAGAGAGTATCCCTCTATGTGGAGAGGGCTCCCAAAGTTCATTTGTGTATTAGGAGTAAATACTGACCCACTACCAGTGGACCTCTAAACTGACCTCTAAACTGACCTCCAGACCTCTAAACTGACCTCCTCGTTCAGGGGGTCTGGAAGAGTCATCTACTGGTTTCCCAGCTGTCAGTCTGGGGTCCATGAGCAACCCCTTGTAGTCTCCAAGGTTTTTTCATAAGAGGACAACATACAGCATACATGAATTAAGCTGGGTCAGCATGTATATGATTTAATGAGTGTTATATGTATGTGTATACACAGAAACATACACCTTAATTCATACTCTGTCTCCCTTTTTTTTTTTTAACTACTACTAGTGAAAGACTATACTCTTGAGGGCCCTGTGGAATCCTACAGAATTCTAAATAAAATCATTTAAATAAAATAATATTTTATTTAAATACTTAAGAATGGAAGGATTGATATTAGAAAACAAATGAGTAAAAATACCTCCCTGATTAGAAAAAAATATGATCTATATTGGTTTTTAGATTGTACTTTAAATTTGATGTAAATTTACAGGCTTGACTTATCTTGTTTGGTTTGGTTATGAGGGGGGTATGGACGGTGTGTGTTACATCTTAAGTTAATCTGTAACTCAACTTGCTCAAAGAACAGTTAACTTCCTGGGATTCTGGGAATTGTGTTCTTTAAAGATAACCTGCCAAAGGACCAGGGTAACTTCCTGGAATTCTGGGAGTTGCAGTTTTGGAAACTAACAGCAAGCCTCTTGTAAAATTAAGGTGACCTATGGGTTTTGCCCATAAGAGACCCATTAACATATGTCTCAGGGTCACACAGCTGGAAAGTTTCCAGATGTTGGTCCTGACCAAATTCCATCTTGGTCAATAGTTAACATTTTAAATAAAATCTTGCTTAAATTTGGCCTAAATAGTGGTGTTCTGGTAGAAGCTACACCCCAGCCCCTGATATCCATATACCCAAAGAATCTGAAATGTTCTGGTCAAAGTTCCACCACAAGCCCCCTCCCCTATCTCTCTCCAGACCCTGGTGCAACTCAGAAAACCAGCCAAATGATGATCCCTCCCCCAGAGATGCTCAAGACCAGTGCCACAGGGTATTTAAATTGTCCCGAGAAAACAAACATGGTTTTCTTGTCTCTCTTTCCTGTCTCCTCTCTGGGGTGGGCTACAAAAATCACCCAGGAGCATTATATCCATTAAAGGTGGGCTTCTCTAATTTGGTTTGATTTGGTCTGATTGAGAGGATTATCAGGGTGCAGAAACTTTTCAGGTAGAACTGGTTTTTCTGTCAAATTTCAGAATTAACATAGGGAGGCACCAGTGAGATAATCCCACCCCAAGTTCTGAAGCTAAGTTTTTTTTACTTAGGCTCCAGGTTACTCCCCACTCCTCCCCCAACTCCCACAGTGAACAACCATGCTTAGAAAAGGAAACAGCAAGCATTTCTGTGGAGGCCTATCTTTTTGTTTTGGTAAGTCACAGAAAACTTTTTTAAACTCTAGGACACTTTTCTACCTGATTTTGGATTCTGGTTTTGGGGTACCCTACTGGGTCTAACGAGACCCACAGAATCCTTCATCTAGGACACGGAGAGATATCCCTTGGCCCTCTAGTTATTTCTGGTTAATTGGATGTTCAACTAGAGCCACCAGTTGTTTTCTGACCTGCCTTGGATCTCTGGTTTCAAACCCTGGTGGCACTGGGGACCAATTCAGAGATCTGAGAATATAGTATTTAAAATGTTTAATTAAAAAAAAAAAAAGAGGCTTTCCACAATAGAGATACATTCCAGCTCCTGGGAGCACCCCCTGTCTCCTCCATAGAAGATGATGGGCACAGAAGAACCCCACCTGGAGCTTGCTTTAAATGTGGCAAGGCCAGCCACTGGGTGGAAAAAACACCCTTCACCTCACTGCTGCTAAGACTCTGTCCAGACTGTGCACAAGCAGGAAACTGGGGAGCTGATTGTTCCTCTTTGACTGGACAAAGTAGACCAGCCCCCTCCACCAGGAAAGTCTGTCAGATATTCTTTGCCTGACAGCTGAAGAGTGACACTACTCTCAGACCTCTGCCCCAAGTGACCATGAAGGAACCCAGTGTAGCTCTCTGGGTATACAGAAAATCTGTCATTTTGGTTGTTCCTTTTCAAATCTCTGATCACGCTGATGACTAAGGTAACTGTGTATCCTTGTCAGATAGGCAACAGCAGATAATGAGCTCCTTCCCCAAGGCTGAAGCCACCTGGTTTTAGTCCATAAGTCAGTACTTTAGTTAGTTAAAGCTACTGGGTCTCTTGTTTCGAAAAGACAGGCGGGTTTGCCTGGCTCCACAGGCGTCATGCTTATTTACAATGACTGTTATCTAATAACTACTTATGTCTCTAGTAAATAATTAAAGTCCATAAAGGTTGAAAATCTGACAGTCTACGGCATAAATGGGATGCAGATATAAAAACTTAAGTTCCAAGGATCTCAAAGTGATTTAGGATATAACTACAAACTATAAGGAGATATTGTTACAGTGAGATTTCAAATGTTTTTACATAGGCAAATAGAGTTCTGATAACCCTGGTAAAACACTGACTACTCACTAGTCAGTCATAAGCTAGATTTTAAATTTCCTTTAGTTGGCTTCTAAATGTAGACTTCAAGGTGCTTTTCACTGGGGTAAAGTATATATCAGGTTCTCTAGACATAGGGAAAAAAATAATGATTTTTTAACCCAACCCCCATAGCTTTTGCTATGACACCAAGGTATAAATCTGTTCCAGCTGTTTTGCAGATGCCTGTTAGCTACTTTTTCTACAGTGTGGATTTCAATACAAAGATAATGCTAATATATCTAAAACTTTTGTCTCCTTCAATAAATTAAACTTTGTGTAAGCTTCAAGAAATCCAAGTCATAAGGCTTGGATCCACCTGTCACAAGTCAAATAAAAAAAACTTCCAAATGTAAGGGTTTTTTTTTTTCTTTAAGTTCTTGAGTTTTAACTATCTCAGCAGATTTCCACTTGACTGACAGACACAGTATCCAGGGAGCACCTGCAAACTGCTAAGCTCTGGATTTCCTTAAAACTGATGTGAACCAGTCCAGCCAAAGTGACTGATCTCTGTCCCTTCACCAAGATCAATTAATCAGGTGCTTCTGATAAATGTCCCATTTCCCAGCTCTTGACTAGCTTTTCAGCCTTCCTGGGCCCTGACAACCAATACTCCATTTCAACTGGAAGCAACTACGAAAGAGAATGCATCGTCCTTGCCCCAGTACAGGCTAAAAAAGGCTAAGTTACAACTCCCTGACATAGTGGGTAAAATGGCTACCTACAATGTCAATTGACATACCAAAAAATGGACTGAGATTTAGCAACAGACAGATACATTAACTAAAATGATTCTACAATATGATAGGACACTTGACCTGCTGTATGCAGAACAAAGATAAATTATCCATCACAGGGCCTTTATATTAATTACTGTTGGCTCTTATATCATTGATACAACAATTAAATCATAATTCCTGTTTGGGAACCATTAAACTGATGGTTATTATATCCAAATGTAACATGGTACACATCAAGGATTTGATCCAGGATACAACTTGAGGGAGTGTTAGACCAGAAGTTAACCTATAAGCTCTACTGGCCCAAAGACCAGGTAACTCCCTGGGATTCTTGGAATTGTAGTCTTTGAAAGATAATGCCAATCTAAGGACCAGGTAACTTCCTGGGATTCTGGGAGTTGTAGTTCTTGGAAAATAACAAAGCCTCATGGGAAAGTAAGGTAGCCTATGGGTTTGTGCATATAAGACCCACTAAGACATGTCTTGGTACCACACAACTGGCAAAGTTGCCTGGAAGCTCAGGCTTTGGTTTGTCTCTTGTGGGTCAGTCTGCTGCTTTAATTCTTTCTTGTATGTGATCGAGTGATTCCCCCATAAAGGTAAGTATAAAGAATTATTAACATTTCCTATCAATACATTAAAATAACCAAATCATTGGTGACCCAAATACCACTCGAAGCTTGAAGACTTACAGACACACATGTCTAATTGGATCACAAGCAAATGTTTGGTAAAGGTTCCTTACTATCACTATATCTACAGTAACAACACAAGTTTGTCTTAGATTTTAGTACTTGTTTTCTGATGTGTTATGAATATATTGAAGCTATCAATTTTTGTTCTGTGAGTTTCACATATAGATCCATACATTTGCCAGTATTTTAGGAGCATAATTTCCTAAGAAGTCACCTGAAAATCACATACACCATCACTCAAATGTGAAACACTAATATTTATTTAATTTACCTCCCAAATAAATGTATATACACTCTCTTCTCTGATGGTACATTAAATAAGAAACCTAACTCCTAGGAAATTTCCTACCCACCTTACCACAGTCAGCTTTTTAAATTCCACTCAGGTTGTGACATATAGGTACCACAATGACAGGATATGCACCTAGGGAGTATGAAGCCCGTGGTTTGACCCTTAGCACTGTAGACAGATGGATGATAAATAGATAATAGATAGGCAAACAATTCATTGATTGATAGGTAGGTAAATATTTATAATAGATGATATATAAATTATATATAGAATAAATAGAAAGTTGATAGATATATGATTGATATAGATAATAGGCACACTGATAGATGATAGATAGATGATACATAAAATTCCACTTGCCTCTGAAATTTTGTAAATGTGTGATGTCACTTAGCAAGTTTATTTGGGCTCAAACATGCTGCATGTCTCCAATTATCTGTTCTTCAAGAGGCACTCAGTCTCTTTAGGGAAAGCTACTGCAAGAGTGACTCTCTACCAGAAGACACTCGGAGCTTGTCAAGGTGATCTGGATGTAAATGTTCAATGTGCAACTAATTTGTGGTATTCTATAATTTTTAGTATTTTGCTTTATAAAATTTTCATCAGGGAAAAGTATTATCCTTGGGATCAAAGGCCAATCTCTTTACAATGAGCATGTCACAGTGTCAGAGCTCTGCAGGGATCGGCGATGTTTTCACATGGGAAATCCTGGGATACATCATACAGTTACAGTCCCCACAGTTTATGGAGGCAGCTCCAGGGGATTTCACAGTTAGTAGGTTGTTTTCCTATGTTCTAATACTAGTTTTCTAATTATACTCATAACATTAATATTATCACAAAGTGCATTTGATCTTCATCTATTTGGCAAGTATTTATTACATGCCTACTGTGTGTCAGGAACCCTCCAGCAAGAGCTGGTCTCAGCACTGAGTAGATAAACCAAGCCCTCCTCTTCCTATTCAACTTCATTGCCTGGAGAAGGCAGAGCACAATGAAACAATATGTTGGGGAAATATGCATAAATCAGATATACAGATACACACGTACACACACACACACACACACATACACACACACACACACACACACACACACACACACACGGCCAATAGTTAGCATTATAAAAAGCTATAAATAAGGGAAGACAGGACAGACTATGTTGATGACAATTGGAGGCAGAGACTAAGGAAATGAAATGAGAAACCATGTGGCTATTGACAAAATTTTATCCCAGGTGGAGGAAATTATTAACAGAAAAACCAGAAGATAAAGGCACGCTTCCAGGCTCAAACAAGAGCAGTGTGATGATGTGACTGCACTAAAGGAGGGACAAAGTGTTAGAAGATGAGAGCAAAGAGGACAGACAGACACAGCCTGGCAGAGCTCAAGAACTTTGAGTTTCATTCTGAATGAGAGGTGAAGCAATCTCCAGATTGCATGGGAATGACATGAGCTGACTCTGTTCTCAAAGGCTTTGTAATGTGGCTATATGATGAATAAACCACAAGGTTGAAAACAGAAAGCCTTTCGGGGCTACTCTGATGATTGAGCCAACAGGCCAAGATGGCGCCTGCATAAGAGATAGAAAGTGTTGAGACTAGACATGTTTTGAAATAGAGATGAATACATTTGCAGATAGACTGTGGAATGAAAGAGCAACCGAGCTGGGAAAGATGACTGTAAAATTTGTGCCCTGAGCAAATGGAAAAATATAATAGGATAATCAATGTGTCAACATCCTGATTTCCTGGACATGTGTCCTATTTATATTCAAAACAAGGGCGAAAAAACACCCAACACTGGGCAGACTTTCCTCTCTGGTCTCTGAATTCTCAGATACTTTTGCAACTCAAGATTCTGTTTTTCTACCTTTGTATGAGCAAAGGGATAGATAAGGCACACACAGAAATATCATACTGAGTCTGTCACCCTGATTCAGTAAGAAAAAAAAAAATAACCCTGTTAAATGAAAGTCAGAGTCCGCCATGAAATATCGAGGAGGCTACATTTTTATGTGTCTGAACTTCAGATTAAAAACAGTGCATACAAAGCAGAGCATCAGGCAGGCTAGAGTAGCACAGGACTCCTGCTGTAAGTGTCTGAGGAAGAGGCTGCCAACTCCTTAAAGCCCTATAAGGGAAAGCAGACAGTCTGAGTTAACCATGGGGAAAAATGGCAGTGTTTTTAGTAAGGAAATATGTTGTCCTCTTCCTGCTCACAGATTCCTGATCACCATCACCTGACAAAGACAAGGCAATGCCAAGGACAATGACAATGACAATGACAGAGTGGGGGGCTATTCAGTGCTAGGAGTCAGGAGACCTCCTTCTGCTTGTTACCTGTCCATGTTTGTCAGTAAGAAAATAAACAGAAGATAATGGAGTCATGATGAGGAGATTCGAGCCTCACCATCTATCCCAGCATTCCCAAGGTGGAGTGTGTAGATTGCTAAGCACATAAGATGCCCCAGGAAGGAAAAACAATATTCTCCAAATACTAGGCATGGCCTGTACTGCATTCCTCCTGTAGAGATTAATAATGCCCCTTCATTGAAAATGTTGCCATGTTTAATGGAAATTAAATGATTAACTGCTTAACTAGTCTTTTCCACAGTTGCTCCACCAGTAGGTATAAAGAAAAACCTTAATTAGGGTGAGGAGAAAAGGAAGCCATTTATAGACACCCTGTGGGAAACCTGCCAAAGCTCAATACACACACTGCAGCTCGCCCTTACACTGAATGACTGTGAGGAAGAGTTAAATAGCACAGATAACTTTGGGTGCAATAATAATGACCGGGAACGGGAGGAAATTGTATAATAAAATAGTTCCGTAATTTTAAAAATTATATTCTTTCAGTTTTATGAGTCGGTCATGCATTGACTAGCTTCTATGTTCTGTTCCACAACTGCACTCAGAACAAAACAGTGAGAGACGGATGATTTCAAGACATGCAAAATGCAATCTTTCTGAGCCATCATGAAGACTTTGTGAAGATCAGAGGACCGCGATTCAGACACGCCAACACTAAATGTTGGTTTGGGAGCACGCAAAGTATTTCCAAGAGTGTGTTCCAAGGGGAAGGAAGAAGTGAGGTACGCATTTGGGCCAGGTAATAAGATTATTTAGACACAGAATGGAAGGAGCACCCAGAGTGGGTGTCAGCAAGGAAACAAAAAGAAACCTAGGGTTGGGGCGATTCCTCAGTCGGCAAAGTCTCATTCTCAAAAGCACAACGACCTGAGCAAAATGTTTAAAAAAAAATTGGACATGTAGAGCATGCTTACAGTGTAATCTTAGCACTGAGGAGGTGGAGACAGGTGAATCCCCAGGGTGCAGTAGCCATCCAAACCTCTGAACTCAGTAAAAACCCCAAAAGATGATGCATGGCACCTTAGGTATCTCACACATGCACACATGTACACATGCACCTCACAGATACACACACACACACACACACACACACACACACACACCACACATGTGTGAGCTTAACGCACCTGATGAAGGCTCAAAATACATAGTAAAATACACAAAGCACTGTGTGCTGTATCCACCATAGGAGAGGCACAAACATTTCCAAAGGGATCTAACACTCTCAAATCAGAAAATCCCTCTACTCCAGAGCGCCAAAGAATGTGGCGGAAAGACAGAGTCACTCTGCGCTCCCTCTCATATTTTACAAGTGTAAATGGTCTTTTCCCCTGCACACAGAAAGCTGAAAACCACAGGTTAGTTGGAGACAAGTGAAGAGGGGTGTCGTGGTGGCTTAAATGAGAGATGCCTTCCCAAAGTTCACACATTTGAACACTTGGTCCAGCTGATGGCACTGTTTGGGGAGGTTGGGAAACCTTCAGGAAGTTTAGGGGAACATGTCATTTGTGCAGGCTGTGACAGCCTCATCCCACTTCCTGTTTTCTCTCTGCTTTCTGTGTGATCACTAAATCAGGAACAGCCAGCTTTCTGCTCCTGCCACCATGTCCTGCCTGCTGTTCCCATCATTATAGACTTTAGCCCTCAGGAACCATAAGCCAAGATAAACTCTTCCTTGAGGTGATTTGGTCAGAGTGACTTATCACAGAGACAGAATGTTAATGAATACAAGTGCTAGAGAAAATTGCTCATCTATTGAAGTTTGAAAATTTCTAGGGTTTGCAGTAAGAGCCACTTAAATACCTAAGAATTTTTACAATGACTTCTCAACTCTACAGTGTTTCTCAGTGATTGGGATGTAATTCTGAACACTACATTTTCTAGTGACAACTCTGAAAGAATTGTAAGTGTAAATATTCACCATATGGTTCATCCTGATGCCCCAGCTGTTAGATAAGGCTGAGAGCAGGAAGATCAGGAGTTGTGGGGGTGGGGGCTACATACAGAGAGCTTGTCTGAACACATAACAAAGACATGCATGGTCTAATCATCACATTGATGAATCTGGGACTCTTTTCTGTGGGTAACCATACATTCCCCTTGCTCACCCTTCACTCTGACTTGATCAGTTATGAACTCCTACCTTGTGGGATATGAAGACACCTGATTCTAATTCCTGTACTTAGGAAGTGGGGGAAGGAGAAGCTCAAGGTCTGTCCTGGCCATATGAGACCCCACCCACTCCCTGACGAAAAACAAAGCAGAAAAACACACACACAGAGGCAGAGACATGAATCTCTTTCCTAGGGTGGCCCCGAGGCTCAGTGGCTGAGTAATCTAATATATGTAAGATCCCGAATTCAAGTTCAAATACCAAAAGGTTTTATAAAAGAAGCCCTTCCTGCCTCAGACTCGTCAAAGAGAAGGCAGTTCTATTTGCTAGCACCTGTTCCCGACCTCTGTTACACACCAGTGAGAGTTTAAGAGTTCAAAATTCAGATGTGCTGTTTCAAAAGACACAAACACACACTTGGAAAATCCAGGGTTAAGCAAACTGTAGATGGTACTTGGTTGGAGACAACGAACTTCTGAGCCAATTCTTCATTTGGATAGCTTTCCCCAAATGGCCAGATCCAACATTCATTCAGAAACCCAATTCACACACTTTTGTAGAATTTTTGAAGCTCCCTTTCTCCTTCTCCAAAGACAGCAGCAAACAGAAGGAATTTTCCATCTTAAACACAACTTGACATGAATCATATTCCAGCTGGTACAATAAAAATACAAATTTACTATTGCTTGGTTGAGTCAATAAATTAATTCTTCTCTGAAACTGCTCCAACATTAGAATAACTGGAATTGTGTTGATTATTGCTTATGCAAAGGACAGAAGGACTAGAAGAAAAGTTGGTTTCCATGTATTTCAACCTTGCCCTCCTAGGTCCTTCTGGGTGATTGTCATACTATAGTTAAGTCTGGGATGACCAAGGGCCTAAAATATAGTATTGAAATGGCCAAATCACGATAGCTACTATATCATGAATCAAGTTTCTTAGCTGAAGAATCCCCATTCACAAAGGAGAGCCCATTTAGCAACCCAAAGGAGATAAAAGCATTATGTTAAAAAGGATATAGAACCTTAAATAAAAAAAAAAGAAGGGAATCTAAGAAAATACCATTTAGAGGAAAACAAAACAAACAAAACACCTGAAACCTGTGACCAAGGAACTTTCTTTAAAAAAGTAGTACAAACAACTTCTTACAAAGTTTTGTATGAGTCTTTGCCTGCTTGCTTGTATGTGTACCTCGTGTCTGCCCATTGTCCAAGAGGACATTGGATCCCCTAGAACTGGAGCTACAGGTAGTTGTGAGCAGCCATGTGCGAACTGGAACTGAACCTGTGTCCTCTGCAAACATAGCCACTGCTCTTAACTGCTGAGCTATCTCAACAACCCTCTCCGCAAACAATATTCTTAAATATACATAAACATTTTATGTTGTCCAGTCTTTGAAAATCTGATGAGGGTTATCTTTTTATAAGCAAAACTGGTTTTGATGAGGGAGGAAAACAACATCAATGACAATATGAGATATTATTTGAGTAAGCACCACCCGTCACGTCTCCATCCGTGGAAAGAGCTGAAACCACTCAGGTTGGGAGACCAAGTCATGGTGTAGAATGGCCCTACTTTCAAGTATCTTTGAAATATTCATTCAGAAAAGCCTTTTAACAAAGGTAAATGGGAAAACTGGGGAGCGTCATGTTAGGCAAAAGTAAGCCAGACTCAGAAAAAGAATATGTAGTCTCTCACATGTGGAATCTAGATTTAAATATGTAAATACATGCAAATATGTAAATATGTAAAAAGTGGAAGAGGGGTTGAGCCAGCAAGGAGCATGGGATCCCAGGGGAAGGCAGAGAGACACAAGAGGGTAAAGAAAATGGAGAAGTACAAAATATAACATTTTCATGTATAATTCTGATTTAAATATATTCTATTAATATTAAATATGTTATATGTAGGTATAAGTATATATTATATGAATGCATAAAGAGGGATAATTGGGGGTAAGAATGGGACATGAGATACAGGAGGAAAAATATGAGCAAGATAGAATGAAATACATATGTGTGTGTGCATATATATATATGAGAATATCATAATGAACCTCATTTTTTTGTACAGTAAAAAAATAAAAGCAATGCTAACAACCACAAAAGCTTTGGAGGTTACAAAGTTACCCTCTTCACAATTTTATCATGTTTTTGTTTAAATGGAGTCTGCTATCTACTTTGAAAAAATGACTATCAGCTTCCTGGGTTTGAAGGCCTAATCCTGCCAACCAAGCTGTAATATATTCTGATTCTTCCTCACGTTTTCCCATGTCAGGACATGACAGTATAGTTTCCCCATGCTCTCAGAACATAAACCCATTTGTGTAACAGGATGTCAAGACAAAAGACAACACGTTCTCCTCTTCCCACAGGCCATTCAACATCTAGGACACCAGACTCTCCAGCTGATACCAGCTGGTCTCCTCCAATTCAATTCAACATAGTCTACCTGAATACAGCATCAAATGACACAGTCTGAGGGTTCAATCCCACAAGCAGGTCCCTCACACACAAGTCACAGGTTATAATCAATGAGGCATATATTAGGGTTCTCTGACCCTTTTCCTTATACTGCACTTTCTAGGTCAACTCACAGGAACGTATTACATATGACTGCTCAAATATATATATATAAAAAAAAAAGCACCTCACCACAGATACAAACGACAGATTCGATAGATGCATTGGGTAGGTTGAGATGAGGGAGGAAGCACTTCTGTGTGTTATTCATCCCAGGCACCTCAGCAAGACCAACTGCACAGTCCTCCAAACCATGTCCTTGTAGCTGTTAGTGGAGGATTCATTGTGTAGACATGTGTGGCACTTTCCCTTGTCCTAGAGTTTTGGAGAGAGGCTGAAGTCTCAACCTCTCCAACCCCAGCTCTATCTTTCAGGTACATAATCCCTGACCATTGGTCAACAGAGACAGAAAGAAACTGAGCTGCTTCCAAGGAATGTGAGAAGAAACTGGGATTAAGAACAATTATGTTAGGACCTTGAGTTATGGCTTAGGAGTTATGAGTGTAGTGTGTGTGTGTGTGTGTGTGTGTGTGTGTGTGTGTGTGTGTGTGTGTGGTGGGGGGTGTAGGTGAATGTAGATAATTTTTTTCTTTATTTATTTTTGGGGTTTTGAAAAATAGGTTCTCTGTTTAACAGCTCTGGCTGTCCTAGAACTTGACTTTGTAGACCAGGCTGCCCTCAAACTCATAGAGACCTGCCTGTCTCTGCCACCCAAGTGCTGGGACTAAGGGCATGAGCTACCATCATCTGGCTGACAGATGATTTTTAAAAAATGAACAAATACAACACCTAGGTATGGTTTTAAACACTTGTAATCTTGGCATTGTGTGTGTGTGTGTGTGTGTGTGTGTGTGTGTGTGTGTGGTGGGGGGTGTAGGTGGATGTAGATAATTTTTTTCTTTATTTATTTTTGGGGTTTTGAAAAATAGGTTCTCTGTTTAACAGCTCTGGCTGTCCTAGAACTTGACTTTGTAGACCAGGCTGCCCTCAAACTCATAGAGACCTGCCTGTCTCTGCCACCCAAGTGCTGGGACTAAGGGCATGAGCTACCATCATCTGGCTGACAGACGATTTTTAAAAAATGAACAAATACAACACCTAGGTATGGTTTTAAACACTTGTAATCTTGGCATTGTGTGTGTGTGTGTGTGTGTGTGTGTGTGTGTGTGTGTGTGTGTGCCACAGGGTGAGCCAGGAGGACTACAATTAGTGTGAGAGCAGCCTGACCTGTACAGTCAGTTCAAGGTTAGCCCAGGCTATAGACTGAGGGACACAAACAAACGAAACCAAACAAATACAACTTTCACAAAAATCACAATTAATTTGTCCCTGCTTCTCACCACCTTCACTGCCACCTCCCAGCCACCACCTGCCTTCTCCCTTTTGGAAAGTCTGGCAGAGATGACTCAGGTCAGGCTCTTACCCTTGTCCTTCTACAATACACATTCCACACTATTCATTTGAAAAACAAAGGACTCTGTGTTACTCTACTGCAATGCCACATGCTGGTCAAAAAAACCTGCAGCGTCCTCAATATATCCATATTATGTCATCTGTGTGTGACATCAGCAGTCTCCTGTCAACACTCTTGACTCTCGCAACTCCAGCTGTGCACTCATCTGTAACATTTACACTTGACTTTTTAATGCATTTTCCCCAGACATTCAGATGCCACTCTATCTCATTTGTCCTCAGATGCAATGGTCCCTTCACCCAGTACAATCTTCAAGTACCCATCCATCTGTTTAACTCAACTCCCACACCCATGGCTACCTGGAACCAACCCTCACCTGTTGTACTTTCCTTCACAGAATTTAGTCCATCTGACATAATCTCCAAAGGAGAGCCATTTAAGATGAACATAAGACATTATTGCTTTGTTGCCCAGTCTCCCATGAGCTTGGCATATAGCCTGGTACATAGTTGACTAAATATTCACTAGGATAACATTTTCTAAAAATATATTGACAGGCCCTGAAGATCTTGGACAAAGAGCACACCCCTACAACAAATAGTTGCTCTCTGGAAGGGTATCTTAAGACATGGGGTCTCATAAAGAGTCTATAATCTTTGTGAAGATTAAGTCTTAAATCCATGAAGGGAATTACAGAGCCAGTCTCCTTTTGGCTCACTCTGCTTGCTGGCTGAGATTCAGAGCTGTGGTCTTCTCACAAATTCACCACTCCCTACTGCCTCACCCCAGGCTCCAAAGCAATGGTAATGAAACCCCTGAGGCAGTGAGCCAGGATAACCCTTTTGTCTTTACAAGCTGATTGTCTCAGGCATGTGTTACAGTGGCTGGATCCTAGCACACAGTCCTCAGCAGGTGTGAGATCACCTCTGGGAGTCCACTTTCTTGGGAAGAGCTGCCTGGGATGCCATGAATAGCAAAGCACTGCAGGCAAGCTGGAGGAGATCACAGAAATGAAGCTTTCTGCTCACCCATCTCCAAATTCTCAGTCCACTGCTCCTCATGCTGGAAGCCCTCAATAATAAATGACCACCTCCATTTTATCTTGCTGGAGAAGAATAAGGAAGATGACATTTCCTCATGATGTGAGCTTAGTCAGTTGGACAAAGGGAGAGGGTCACTGTAGCAGAAGCAGCTGACTCTTCAGATTCTCACAAAACAATCTCCTGGTTATGTTTTTCATAGGAAGGCCTTCATTTCAGGCACATGAGGAGAATGGGTGGAGGGAAGAGTCCTGGGAGTATGCTATTTTTAATTTATTTGTTAATAATGGCTATTTTCTTCCCCTGTGTCTCTTGCACCACCCAAATATCATGTCGGCATTCACTGGCTGTCTGGAGGCTTTCCGAGGCACTGTGAAGTGAGAAGGGTGAATCAGATGTTCATCTCACATGCTGTTACCTCTGGTGTGTGTGTGTGTGTGTGTGTGTGTGTGTGTGTGTGTGTGTGTGTGTGTGTGTGTGTGTGTGTGTGTGTAAGCTTTGTGACCTAGAAAACCGAGGCACAGTATGAATGATGCACAGGCTACAGGGAACAGAGGGCGTCATTGGGCTATTTATACCTCCAGGAAGGAAAAGCTTGAGTGCAGGGCAATGACTGTATACTCCAAGGACTGGGTATGTGGAGATCATCTGGAATAAGCAATAAACAACACAGCAAGGCACTGGCAGCAGTGGGAAATAAAGGGGAACCATGTCCTCACATTCCTTCCTTCTTCCAAAACCATTCACCTTTACATGATCTCAGATTAATCCCTGGCTATTTTCCAGAGCACCCCAAATCTGAGCCCAAATCTCAGATGCCCACATTGCAGAGAAACCTTCACTCCACATTGCACACCAGCATTTGGCTATAACCTGCAACCATTTGGCTATGGAGGAAGTCCTTGGGAAATGACCTTAGTTTTGAGAAATTCATTGGGAAAGGCTCTAAATTTTCTTTGTTCGTGTGTGTGTGTGTGTGTGTGTGTGTGTGTGTGTGTGTGTGTGTGTGTGTGTGTGATTTCAGTTAAAAAAGTAGAAAATGAGATCTACGCAGACCTGTAGTATTCTGAAGGGGCGTGTCTTCCGGTGTAGACGCCATGTTTCTCTTAGAGTGAAATAGCTTCACCATGAGGCAGGGGACTGAGCTAGCATTCCTCCCTTGCATTAAAGATCAGGAACAAGAAAGCAATTCTTTGGAAATGCATGGTCATTTGTTTTGTAAACATGTAAAACACATCTAGCTGTTTTAAAACATTGCTTTTAGTTTTGATTTCCAGATAGGTGATGATTAGGGGTCTGTAAGTAGAACTTCCTTCAGATAACTGATAGCTGATAACTGATAACACACATGGATATGAAGGAAATTATTGTTATTTTGAGCCTTCAGGTTTTTGTAGCTGTTGTTACAGCTACCGACCTTAGCCTAAAACTATTCAAGTGTTCAGACTTAGCTAGGATTGTCTGTCACACACAGGATGTTTGAATAGAAATTACAATCAGTAATTGTAATATTGGGAATTGAACCTAGGGTCTCATGCATCTTAGGCAAGCATTCTACCACTAAGATAAATCCCTAGTCCACATTCAATAACCTTAAATGACATTTTAATATGGAATATGCAGTGTGGTTGGTAACCAATGATAAATTCTTGACTTGGTATAGAACTACTTACATGAATATATATTTTAAATTTTTGCATCATGTAACAGGTTGCAAGCACTTCAGTATTTAATGGCAGCAACAGAAAAAGAGAATGGAGGTGCAGGGTAAAGGGTCTCAGAGTTGGGAAGGGCCGTCTGGGTGGCATTAACCTAGGAAGAGGAGAGGAATAAGATGACAGAGAGATTGCGAAGAATGCTAAGTGGTTGTGGTAAAGCTCCTGACACCAGAGAGACCTTGGATGCCACTGTGAAGAGCTCCAATGTCTGCCAAAGACCCCTACAAATACTATTCAAGACATCGGCTGTAACAAAGTACCTTCTTGTAACAAGAGTACCCACTGTGCTCTTGGCTAATCCCATCCACCCACCAGATCCAGATCAAGGTTTCTCTACTCTGTGAACCTTCTCACCTCTCTGAGTGTTCCTTATGCCTCAGGAAAATCTTTTGCCTTTTAATTATTCAAACCTGAGGCTTGAAAGTAGGACCTGCACATGCTAGGAAAACTGTACCACAGAGCTATGTCCACAGCCCTTAATCTTTCAATTCATAACTACACCACAGATTAACTACTTCATGGCACATATATTTTCTTACAATGTTTATCTACTATATTCTATTTTCCTTTAATCATTATTACTTACTTACATGTCTATATTTTCATAATGAATCTTAGTAGCAAAGTCTTGAATATACCATTACTGTTGAATAATTCAAGAAATTGTTTCTAATGTTTTCAGGTTGAGACAAAGTCTCATGGATCCCAGGATGGCCTTGAACTCCTGATCCTCCTACTTCTACTTCCCAATTGCTGGGATCACCACATGAGGCTTGAAACAGATCCATTTCTAACAAACAATTCAATTTTAGTTTATCCATAAAATATGCTTTTATTCATAAAACATCATAAATATTGCCTCCAACTGGTCATTTCTCCTTCTCTTGGACTATAAATATTTAAGGGTGAGATGGGCTGAATCATGCCTCTATCATGGTGTTGCATGGTGATGACAGGTCCAAGGGAAAATTTACTGTGTCTGACAGAAAGTCCCTAATTCTATATCCCAGAAGCATAAAGGAAAGAAGCTAATCTCCCTGTGATTGGGGCAGATCGCATTCCTCACTTTCATGGCCATAAAGATGTCACAAGGAAGATAAGTATCCTCTCAAACAACTGGCTGTTGAAACAGGTTCTCCCACCAAGCAAACCTGGCCCTCCTTGAGACCTTTAATCTCAGCTGACTGCAGCAAATACCATTTGAAAAAGGCTATGGATATGATATGTCTTATTGAAAGAAAATTTACTTACAAAGACACTGAAGGGCTGGGGAAGTGGTTTAGTCTTAAGTCATAAAGCTTTTGCCTCATAAGTATAAGAAGGTGAATTTACATTTCCACCACCAGCATAGCAGCCAGTGCCAAGGAGGCAGAGACAGGGAGATCCCTGAATCTCATCATCCGGCTGGTTTAGTGAAGCCGGTGAGCTCCAGGTTTAATGGGACCCCATTCTCCAACAATACCATGGACAGCAATGGAAGAAGACACCTGCTGTTAATCACTGACAATAGATACATATTTGCACCCACAGGCATATGGTACATGGACCACATGAGGGAAGAAAGGGAGGGAGGGAGGGAGAGAGAGGGGGGCAGATATGGGATGGGATGGGATGGGATGGGAAGGAAAGGAAAGAAGAAAGGAAGAGAGGCAGAGAGAGGGAGGGAGGGGAATAGAAGGAAAGGAGGAGGAGAGAAGGAGCAAGGGAGAGGAGGTGGAAAGGAGGAAGACGGGAAAGAAAGAAAGAAAGAAAGAAAGGGAAGGTGGAGGGGGGCAGAGGGGGAAACTCTGGAAAACATGGTCCCAGCCAAGGCCTTTCCCTTAAGTGATCCAATAAAATTACAAAGGACTTGAAGAGCCTGATGCCATCTCATCTAGGCTAGGTGTTGACCGTAAATTGGTTAATGTAGCACGACTTCTAATAGATCTTAATACTAAAAACCTAGAGTCGGATATTGGAGTAAATGTTGAAAGGTCAGAGAAATAAAGGAGCCAGATTTAAGCTGTGTGCCACCACTGTCTGGTGTCTATGCCTAGCTAGTGTGGCTAGCTCCACATTCTGATCTCCAGGCAAGCTTTATTTGTTGGATCACAAACAAAATATCACCACAGGTTCTCTATGAAGAGATTCTTTCTGGAACCAGCCCCAAGCAACCTGTGGGATCATAGAATCACCTTCCAATTCGTTGGCCCTCCTAAATTATTTTGGGATTGAAGTCTTTTGGAGGTCAACATCAAAAACAAACCCTAACAGTTCCATACCCTGCGCCAAGCACACCAGGGTAGCTTTTCATATTCCATTTCAAGCATGCAGCACTCCCAGACTCATTCCAGTCAACAATTAGATTCCTTTGGAAATTACACCCTATGGTGTTTTTTTGTAAATGTCCTTACTTTTATATGGTACTTGGATAAAATCAATCAGAAGGAATGTTAGTAAGAAAAAATAAATATTGATTTAAATAGGCAAAAAAATTATCATTCACATAGAGTTCATTTAGAAAAATAAAAATACTCAGCCATCACAAAACAAAAATCTCTTTGGTAGTGCTAACTCTCTGGGTCTACATTTTCCAGACAGATCTGTGCAACATCCTGCTAGTCTGACATGGAAAATGCGCCTGTGGGTGGGTCTGGGGAGAGCAGCTCATTTTCTTTTTTAAAGTCCTAATTGGAAACAGATAGTTAAACAATACAATAAATTTCCTGTCCTCTACAGATATTTTGAATGTACGCATTGCAGAACTATAAGGTACAGGGGACAGTAATTAGCTTGAAAGGAGAAAACTTCACAGACCTCCCTTTTGCTCACAGCATGAAAAAAACAAAAACTATTAATCAAAATATTTTGTCCCAGGAGATAAGTACTTACCAGTGTCCAATGATCCGAGTCTTTTCAAGTGGACTAAGTCATAAGTCAAATGGAGTTTTTATTTGATTTTCTCCAAATGTTGCTGTAGAAACTTAGAAACCATTGGGATGGTGCTGTTTTTCCCCTTCCCAAATGATAAGAACTAGTACAGTGAGTATAAAACCTCCCATTCTGGATTCTCTGCCTTCTATTTGACTAGAAGTCAATACAAATAGATAAAACTCATAGACTACCATCCATAATAAATACTTAGACCAAAATATGTTTACAGAGGTTTTCTACCAAAGTTCAGGTCTCTATCCAATAATTTCTTTCCTGATTTTACTCTGCTCCTTCCCAAACTAAGAGCCTTTAGGGATCTGTTACCCTTTCTGCAAATAACTACTGAAGACTTGTATTTTACAACTAAGTGACGACTTCCATCTTCTACCTTTTGAAACTGACTAGTAGTAGAACACACTGAGAGAGAAGAAAACTGCAAGAATCATGGGTGTGGCTCATAAGGACCAGTAGCTCCTTGACAGAAGGAAACAAGGCACATCTCTGACAGATAGCCATATCTAAGGAGGAGGCTAAAATTGACATCCACAATGAGGGTGATGAAGATATTTTGACAGAAAGTTCTCTAACTCCAACATGCCAGATTGCTGTTTATGTCTAAACACACACCATATTTATCCCAGCTATATTCTTCATTACTGTTTTAGATGAATGACTGTTGAAATGTATTTTCCCATATTACTAAATTAATTCAGTATAATGTCAACATCTGAAAATAATTCTATGCAGTTACATGACCTAGGAATGCAGAGGATCGCCAAACTTGGTTTACAATAGAGATTAACTGCCATGACAGCTCTGCATTAGCATATTATACATAGAAACTTCTGTAAGGAAACCACTGTCAGATCATTATAGCCTCGTAGTAAAGGCAGAAGAGCTAGCTAGGCCCAAGATTAATCCAAAGTTCAGGAAGCTGGACAAGTAACAGTCAGGAGGCTCCTTAAAGACGAGTTAGGAGTCATCTCAGTGAACTGTGGAGAAAGGGAAACTTAATTACTTCTAGCAACAATGTCTCCATATCCCAGAACAGGAAGACTTCTTTCCTAGGCAGAATCACACCTACCAGAGACCCAAGAGAATCCTTAGACTTGGCAGTGGCCTTGAATCATAAGTCCTCTTTGGAAGACAATTTTAACAGAATGCTTTCTAGGTTTGACTGGTAATCTTAGGAGAAAAAAATTGATACTTTTCTTCTATTAAAAGGAAAAGCATATGGGCAAGGTAGATTGCTCAATCAATAAAGTGCTTGCTGTGTGCAGACATGAGGGCCTGAATTCAGACTCCCATACATTTTTTAAAAGCCCTATGTGGTGGTGCATGTCTGTAATCCTATCACTGGGGAGGAGGCAGGGACAAAAGGATCCCTGGAACTTGCTGGCAAGCCAATCTAACTGAATGTGCAAGCTCTATGCTTAGGGAGATACTCTACCTTAAAAAATTAAGTGGCTAGCAATTGAGGAAGATGCCAGATGTCGACCTCTGGCCTCTATTCACACACATGTGCAAGCTCACACCCCCAACATGAACACCCACTCAATAAATAAATAAATAAATAAATAAATAAATAAATAAAACTTTTCAGAAGAAGTATAACATTGGGAAAAGCTTTAGTGTGAGTAACTTGGTATTCACTCTCTGTGTAGTTAATGTCAAACTTCTGGAGAATGGGCTCAAAGGATGTCCACTAGGATACAGTATAAGCTATATGATAGAAACCTGCCATCTACTCTGGTCTCAGCACCTGAAAGTAGCACATAGTAGGGATGCAGAGTTTATAGAATAAGTGGATAAAGGCAGATTTGCAGTGACACTAGCTCCCTGACGGTGGCCATCGCAAGGTGTCAGTAATTTGTACTAGAACAGGCCAAAGGCACCTTAGAAAAGGTCACAAGTCACCCAGTAATGCCTAGTCTCACATTACCAGCCCAAAGTCTCAACTCTTTAGTAGCATACTTTTTATATTTATAGTCAGGACTGGGGGGAATCAGATAGCATCCAGCACATCAAACTATCTTGCTCTGTACTGGAGACCTCAGGCAACGTGGGGAAGGGATAGAGGAGAAGGAAAACCCATGTAGACTGCAGTTCCACGAGAGGGGTGACCAGAAGTCTGCTCAACCATCCCGAAAAGGAAAGCTCTGTTCTGATAGGAAAAAAAACCTTGAATATTTTAAAATATATTTCAATAGAAATAGGATCATATCACTTTCCCGTCCACTTCCTCCCTCCAGCCCCTCCCAGGCTCCTCCCTCCAGTCCTTTCCAAGTCTCCTACCACTCTCGTGTTGATAGCCTCTTTTTCTTTGATTATTGTTATATACACATATGTATGTGTATATGTGCCTGCA
This sequence comes from Cricetulus griseus, assembly GCF_003668045.3. Classification (NCBI taxonomy): domain Eukaryota; kingdom Metazoa; phylum Chordata; class Mammalia; order Rodentia; family Cricetidae; genus Cricetulus; species Cricetulus griseus. The sequence continues at coordinate 7,855,180 of NC_048601.1, forward strand.
AATAGATACTATAGATAAGTAGATGACAGGTAGGTAGATGGTGATGAAGATGATAGATAAATGATAAAGACATAAATAGATGATCTTTAAGTCACTTGAGCCAATGCTACTTGAACATTTTTCTAATCTTAAGCCTCCCTAAGGGTAAAACTGAGAACACAGTGGCAGTCATATAGGAAATATTTGAGTATCTGGAGTGTTCGTTGCAGTTTTCAAATGGGTATGCAATCTTTATTCAGAGTGTAAGACTGTCATAATATGGACTTCACCCCATAAGAGAAAAAAATGTTAACAGGTAGAGTGAGTGGTGCATGTGTGTAATCCAATCACTTGGGAGAAAGGAACCAGAAGATCTGGAGTTCAGGGCTAACCTCAGCTCTAGTGTGCATATTAGGTCAGCCTGGGCCTGAAACCATGTTTTAGTGGGGAGAGAAGGCAGAGTGAAAGGATTAATGGAGATGGGGAAAACAAGAATGGAAAGGAGGGGAAAGCAGGGGAGGTTGATTGATTTTATGAAAGACCATGATCCCCCAGGCAGTATACATCTCATCTTGTAGAACAAGTTAGACAAAGTTAGATAAAGTAAAGCAGCCTGAGAAAGAAATGATGCCCAGAAACCAGATTCCTAGAGAAAAGTCATACACATCTGGTGATTTCCCAGTTCCTCTAAGGATTTCCTTGGTTAATCTCAGACCCTATAACCATAAGTTAGTCACCTGTGGTCTGTTACTGCAACAGAAGGATGATCCAAATGCCAGAAAAGTCTTAGTGACAAAACCAAGCATTTTGAATAGTAGTTGGCTCAGGGTACTAATGGGAGGCTAATGAGACTTTTGCCCCAAATGTCCCTGGGAAGAGAAAGCAGCATGTGTTTGCAGGAGCACCTCCTGATTCCATTCTCCCAGGTCGCGCTGAAACATCTAGCAACTGCTGTCATGGTCTTCTTCATACTTCAAGAAGATTTTTTTTCTTTGCAAAGGCCAGGAAGGACAGTGTTCCACCTGGACACTAGAGAAACCTTCCCTGTTGCCACAGGAGGAATGTGTAAAAATGAAGATTTTATTAACAATTATCTGGGCAATGGCCAGCGAACACCACATTCCTAGAAGAAATGTGCAGACCTGTGAGCCTCACTGTGGGTAGCCAGACTGTGTCTGTATTTACCTATGGAATGGAACTTTGGAATGTCTTAGTCACTGCTCTGTTGCTGGAACAGACACCAAGACCAGGGCAACTTGAAAAGGAAAGCACTTCATGTGAGGCTTGCTCACAGTTACAAAGAGTATGGCTACGTCATGGTGACGAACATGGCAGCAGTCAGTCAGGCATGGAGCTGGGACAGTAGCTTGAGAGCTTACATCCTGATCTACAGAAATGCAGAGTACAGAGACAGGCATTGGGCATGTCTTGGGTTTCTGAAACCTCAAAGCCCACTCCCAGTGATACAGCTCCTCCCATAAGGCAGCCCCTCCTAATCCTGCCCAAACAGTTCACCAACCATAGACCAACTTGCAAATGTATGAACCTCTGGAGGGCATTTTCATTCAAACCGCCACGGAAAACAACAATTTCTCCCTCAACAAAAATCACAATCATGACCATCAACTATTTGAAACTAAAGCCAGGCCACTTACCCGGGGCTCACTAGCCGGAGCTAGCAATCAGAAGCAAGTTTCTACCCAATACTACAGTCTGGAGATAACCCAATGACTTTCATGTCACCCATCATTTCTAATCCCAGAGGAATCTCTTGTAATGCTACACTTGGTTTCAGCAGTTATATAGCCAGAAAGGGAAAAGCATAGCAAGACTATAAGGGGCGTCCTAGGCCTTCCCACCATGGTGTCACCCTCTGAAACAGTGACTTCCACTAGGCTTTCCCACCATGGTGTCACCCTCTGAAACAGTGACTTCCACTAGGCCTTTCCATGCTAAGTCATTTCTGTTAGGCATTTTGTCAGAGCTATGAAAAAGGCAAGTAACAGAGGACCACTCGCTGCATTACAGGGGTGCCCTTAACTACTCCCAGTGAACTGCCTCTTCACAGAAGCCCAAACCTACACACAGCAAGAAACATCAGGGACAGGTACATCAATTACTTTAGGGTCAGAGAGCCAGTAAAGCACCACAGCTCCACTCATCCCCAACACCACAGGCATGGTGCTCACATTCCTTATCTTCTTATGCCATGGGGACCTCTTCCCTTCCATGAACCTACGAGACAAAAACATTTCACTGCTAACTAGAACTAATAAATAAATTAAAAAAAAACATTTCACTGAACAACACAGCAGCATAGTGGGAACCTTTCTGGGTGATCTTTGTGCAGAGATTGCTTAGGAGAGACTGTGGCATGGCTCAGTGGGTGAATTGCTTGCTTTAGAAGCATGACAGCATGAGTTCAGACCCCCCAGCACTCACACTGAATAGCCAAGTCTGATGGTGCACAGTTGTAACCCTGGCACAGCTCCTGGAGCCCACTGGCCAGCTAGTTTAGGTGCAGTGAACTCCAGGTTCAGTGACATACCTGTCTAAAAAAATAATAACTAAGACAGATAGCAATTTGGGGAAACACTTGATGTCAACCCCTGGCCTCTACAAGCACAAGCACACAGACCAAGAAATGAGTGTTCTTCCTTTCTCCTTGGAAGAAGTATCCCGAGATAAAGAAGAGAACTCTGTGTTTGTTTCTTCTACTAAGGTTTCATGGAATATAGACGCCTTTGCAGTGGCTTTTGTATGTCATGAGTAAGAATTCTGACACATGCAGGAAGGCAGACAAAAAAACACAAGATCTCAGTATGTTACTTAACTTCCGTTAGAAAATTGTTCAAGTTGTTTTCTTTATTCACTTCTCATTGGCTTGAACAGCATCCTCTAAATGATCTCTGCTGATATATATATATATATATATATATATATATATATATATATATCAGTCTTTTGGCATTCTGACCCAGGATAATGGGTGAAGCACATTCTATCAACAGAGTTTACCTTCAACCAAAGTCATGAAGGAGACCAAAACTCCTTTTGCCATCCTTTAAGTTACACTTCTTGCTTCAGATAATTTGTTATTTTTGTATGTAAGTGATGAATAAATGCAAAGTTGATTTGTGCCAGGCTGGCCACTCTTTCAATGCAAGGTACCTTTGCAGTTACAACAAGGACCAATATCCATGGATGCAATGCCCACTGTGACCGTGGGAGGGAGCTGGAGGGAGCATTCCTTGCATGGCATATGGAATTGGGTGAGCCACTCATTGGCAGGAAATTCAAGAGACTACTAACATGAAGCAAGAGATACTTCAAGCCACCCCAATTCTTGGTGACAAAGCACTTACAGAATGCCACACCCTTGCATGCCCAAGATCTGCCTGTACTTTCTAATGGTGAACTAAGACATGGGAAGGTGATTGAATAGCTATCCTTAGGAAACCTATACACTGCAAGTATGGGCCTGCCAACTTTCAGAACACACGTGTGCGCTCTGCCAGTTTCCTGGAGGCTTCTGATACTTCTCAAACTATACAAGATGATGCAACTCACTTGTAAGAGATGCCCCATGAGCATGGATGGAAGGAAGCCAACATGGCATGGGGATGGAAAAATATCAAATTTACTATTTGTTATTAATTTCCTTGCACAATATTAAGTGGCCTATGCGATACAAAATGCTTGGGCATTTGGAAAACAAACATAAAAAACTGAAAAAGTTTTCATATTTGAAATAATTTACTCAACCCACATTCTATTTTCAAACCCTGAGTTCAAACCTTGGGCTAAACACGAATGCTCACATCCTATTCCCAGGCAATCAATAGCAGCTTTTTACTGAAGGCATTTGACCTGTGTCTTCCTAAACATTGCAGAACCATTTTCCACTTGGGGAAAAAAGGAGAGAGAGAGAGAGAGAGAGAGAGAGAGAGAGAGAGAGAGAGAGAGGACAGCTATCATTCTCCAAGTTGTTAGCTCATGGTGCTTTTATGGTTGCAAAGATCAGCATTTGTGAGCTTGTTTTATTACCTTATACTGGGTCTGATCACCTGATTTCCTGGAAAAAGTACAAGATCACAGGGCTGGTTGCTGGGGCCATGCCCATACTGGGGTATAGCTTATCCATACAGTCTAGAGCGAATCACAAAGCCATCCAAACAGTCTCCGATGTAGGAGTGGCATCTGCAGCTGCTTTCTGACTGTTCCCAGGTGTGCCTCTGACTCAGCAAACAGGCCTGACACATCACATGACGCGCTCTCGGGAGCTGCTAGGAGGACCTCGGCTCTGCATCCCAGCATTGTGTCAATGGGTTGCCACAGGGTTCACAGATTGGAAAAAATACCAGATGCCCTTTCTTCATGGCCACTACAGAATGGGGCGAAGCCATGAGGTGTAGTGAGCAGGCCTAGCTTGACTGCTCAGATTCACTCCTCAGAACCATAAAGAGAGGCAGCAAATACTTATCATCCCAGAGCTGAGAAATGGAGACAGAGAGGACTCCTGTGGGTAGCAGACCAGGCCAACTGAGGAGCCTGAGGAACAACACCCAAGGGCAATTCCAGCCTCCATACACAACTACACACACAAAATAAATAAATAAATAAATAAATAAATAAATAAATAAATAAATAAATCAGGGCTGAGATAGTTCAACAAGTTAAGGTGCTTCATATAAGCCTGACAACTTGAGTAGTCCAATCTTTGGAACACATGGTGGAGGATTTCAAAGTCTGTAGAGATGTCTTCTGACATCCACATACACTCCAGGACACACACACACTAAGCAGAATTGATTGTAAAACTTAATTTTTTTTTTAAAAAAAAGGCAAATTCAGTGGGTTGTTTAAAAGATGATTTCAGGGAGCATGTTGTATAAGAAGGGATTCTAGTTCCATTAGGTCAGAAAACTACAACCCCAGATCTCTGTTTGTCTCAAACCGCATGCTATGGTTGGTTTTTAAATTGTAGGGTCAATACTGCCTGGCTGCAATACTGATTCAGTTCTCCTCTGTTCACGAATCTGCTTGTGGATGAAATAGTAAAAGGTTACACTGCCTTCAAAACTTTTAAAGCTTACTCTTTGCCAAGGGTCGAGTGTTTTAATGACCTTTGAAAGACAATGAAGCAGTGTGCTAAGCCCTGTGTTTTAATACCTAAACCACGGTGAGCAGCACAGTCATCTTGGAGAACATTCTCCTAGGGCACTGCTCTTTGAAAATACCATTGCGTGCTTTTGTTGACTTGGGAAATCGAGCCCAGCAAACAGTTAAATACCATAGGCTACAAGTCATGGAAAAAGGGAGTTTAACTGCAGTTCACATAAAACTGTGAACCCAAAAGAAGGTTACTTTGAAAATACACACAAAATAAAATTTAGAAACGTTTCGGGGAGCACATCAGAGTTCAAGTCTCCAAACATACAACAAAGTGTAGCAGATGTTGTGTTTAGGGGCTGCCTGAATCTCACAAAAACAGACAACCAGACCTAAAACACATGGACTTGGATTTAAAGCCTCAGTGAGATTAAGGAGGAAGCATACTCTGCCAAGCCAAAACTAAACATACATGGACTTTCTCTCTCATAATCCCTTCCCCTGCCTGTAGTAGGTGCTTAGTAATGACTGACTCATTCTACTTTACCTAACATCTTCCTGAAGGTGGCGCTATTACTTAGGATCACTTTTCTACTCCCCTAAGCTCTTGGCTTAGAAGAATCTGTCACTGAAACTCAACACATAGACATAAATAAAAATAGATGAATCCTCTTTTAAAAAGTTACAATAATGAATATTCAAGCCATGTAGTCTGGGATATGGTGTTTTCCCAGGATGTGTAAGTAACAACTGGACACAAGGCAATGAGACATCCCATCACCAAATCCCTTAGCCTTATAGCAATGCAGCCTAGCCAGCCAGAGCTAACTTAGCAGAAACAAGCAAGGCCTAAGGAAGCTTTATAGGTTTCAAAGAATATAAAGACTGTTACAATTAGAGATTAATGAGATGGGTCACACCTGGCATCCTAACATAAGAGAGGCCATGGCAGGAGTATCAAAAGCCAGGTTCACCTGGGACACAAAAAAGATTCTGTCTCAAAACACATACACACAAGCAAATACATATACACATTCACACATGCATATATACACATACATGCACACACATAAAAACACACAAACATACATATACACGTACACACATGTATGCACACATGTATGCACACATACATAGATAACATGTATATATTAAACACAAATTCAACTTATTTATTTTAAAGGTTTGGGAATTGTAATGTATTTTAGATTAGATTATAAGAAACTCACATCTCCAATGCTTCGAAAGAAAAGAATATCCAATAATTTTATGGATACATAAAGTTTATTTTAGTGAATGGGACTGAATCTAAGTCAGTGACACTGAACTCTTATAGACTTACCACTGGCACCCACTAAGAAGGGCAAGTCTAGGTCTGGAGAGATGACTCAGTGGTTATCGCTGCTCTTTCAAAAGGCCAGGGTTTAGTTTCCAGCTCCTTACAACTGCCCATTACCAAGTTCCAGGAGATCTGATGCCCTCTTCTGGCTTCACCAGACACTACATCCATATGGTGCACAGACATACCCCGACAGACAGACACACCCACTCTAAACCTCCTAAAAATAAAGCCTTAGTTTCATCACTTTCTTCCTTGAGTTGAAATGTACCTTTATTTTCATCTTTGAATCTACTTTTTGTTTTCTGGATGCCCCTTCCTTTTCAATGGCAAACTTGTAGTAATTTGAGATATGTGATTTAGTTCCCTTTAGCTTTCTCGTCTTCAGCTGAACAGACCCACTTCCTGGTTGTTACATGATTTCCAGGCTTCTGGCACTTGACTGAGTCCATGTCCTTCCTAAAATTATGAGGCTTGGACAGAACACGGTATTCCAGATGAGCAGCCAGCGCAAAGTGCGTCAATGACATTACTTCCCAAGGAGCAGCGGACACTCGTTTCTATTTATACCAGGGAAGTTTTCAGGTTTTCTCCTTCCATTTCTTGTTCACTGTTAAGCAGCTGTATCAGACAGTTGGCTCCCATGAAGTTCACAGTCAAATAAAACTTCCAGATGTTTTTCAGAAACTGAAATTTTCTTTCTTTTTTATAAAAATTTATTTTACATGTCAACCACAGTCCCCCCTCCCTCCCCTCCTCCCCACCTCCCCCAACCCACCCCCTTCCACTCCCCAGAAAGGGTAAGGCAAACTAAAATTTCAAAGGGACTTATCCCTCAGACCCAGGAGCCACCAACACCAATGACGGAGCAGGAACTCAGAGGTGGCACCACACAAAGGAAGGACAAAATGTTAGGAACAATTTGTTATGCTCTATCACAAAATCTCAGCACTTAGAATGTCATCGAAAATAAGGAATTTCTTTGGAAAAGTCTTAAGAATACAAATGGGCACTTCTCCATCTGAGTACTATGTTATAAATAAAAACAAGCTAGCTGTGAATCTATGCACATTGGAAAGGTGAATAGATTTAATCCAGCTAACAACCCTATGAAGTGAGGTTACTAGTATCACAAATGCCAGAATGGATTCCTTCCAAATCACACAGCCTGTTGGAAGCACAGCCAGGATCGGGAATCCATTGGGATGTGGCTCAGTTAGCAGTGTGCTTGTCTAGCATTAAAGAGGCTCGGGGTCCAATTCCTAGCACCCCACACACCGGACATGGTAACATATGCCTATCGCCCAGCACTCAGGAGGAGGAGTCAGAAGTTCCAAGTCATCCTTGGCTATGTAGCAAGTTTGGGTCCAGCCTGAGGTACAGGAGACCTTAACTCAGAAAAAATATTTAAAAAATAAATCAATAAAATAAAGCCAGGGAGTCTTGTTCTACACTAAGACTCATGACTTATATACTTCTTCCCTTCTCTACATGAAAATAGTTAGACACACAGTGTATCCAACACTGTGGTGTGGGAAACAATTACAATAATATAACATCATCTTAGAATGCATGTCGGTTAGCTTTAGAATCATTAAATTGAGCCAGAAGCAGCAACAGAACCCGGCCATAGGCACTCTAAGCATGTGCTCCTGTTTTCCCGCCTAAACATGAAATTCACTTTCACTTTTGAAGGGATTCAAATATTTATATCTGCAAAGAGCTTATAGCAATGTCTTGCCTACATGCAAACTCATTTCAACCATCAATTCTATGTGTAATTATTCAAGCAAACACAAATCCATATCAATGCATAAGTTGCAAAGCTCTCTGTAGTAAAGAAAGTAACCTTTACATTGTGATGAAATTTTACTTTTTAAAAAGTGGCATATTCTACTAGAAGAAAAGAATGGTGAAAAATTATTGAAGTTGGAATACAAGACAAAGCACCAGGCTGATGATGTGAAGAGATGCCTGCCGTGCGCAAGGCCCTGGGTTCAAGACCACACCACAAGAAAAATCAATTCCTCTTTCATATTCCATCTCCCCTGGAACAAATTTCTCCGGCATCATGCCAGTCTCTACCTTGCTCTGTGAATAGAAAAAAAAAGCAGCTATGGGAACACATGTTACCACTCCATACACACTATACATGTCACTATACTGACCCCAGATTATATCTATCTAACTTCTCAGAATTTAGTCTGTTCTGGGCAGTGTGTGTGTGTGTGTGTGTGTGTGTGTGTGTGTACACGCGCGCGCGTGTGTTCCTGATAATCCAATGTTACCTAAAATCATGTGTTTTTCCAAAGGGATGAAGAGTGCCATAGGTTGTCACTTTTGTTGGCAATAAGAGCAACATGGGAGTAAAGCAAAGGCCTCTCCTCACCAGCATCTTCCTAGGCCCTACTTCCTTCCCAATCCAGTTTCAGAGCACAGCTGCTGTGCTCTGCAGAGCCAAAGCAGAAAGAAAGCCACGATGGTAACATCCTGATGAGCTCCCATTGTCATAGCACCATGAGCCACTGTTTCTCTTATGATGGGTCAGCTACTGTTAAAAGTCTGTTGTGTTTTTTTATTATTTTTAAAGAATTGTTGATTCTTAATCATGTCTGTCTGTGACTCACTGGCATCCACGCAGGCAGAGGATGGCATTAGATGCCCTGGAACTGGAGATGATTGCAAGATGCCACCTGGGTGCTGGAAATCAAACCCAGGTCCTCTGATAGAACAGCAATTGCTCTTAAATGCTAAGTCGTGTCTCTAATTCAAAGACTCTACAACTTTTTATTATTATATCCATTCAAATTTATCACTAGTTTATGAGGCAGTAACAGAAAATAACATATTTTGTATGATTTTCCAGTAAATACATATTAGTTCCCATGTTTTGCAGAAGCCATGTCAATCACCCATGAAGCAGTGCAAACTTCATTCCACACCATGTTCAAAATGTTTTCGTTTGCTTGTTTCTCACAGGCAGGAGCCCATCACTGTGGATGTATTTGTGAATTTATAATTTACAACAGCAGAACTGCTTTATAAAATAAAGCCATGAGCTTGCATTCACTTTGCATCTATAAAACAGCAATCCGTGTGTGCTCCTCTGCATGTGCAGACAATCAGTGGACACTCTCCCCGCTGAAACAGAAACCCACCATGGAAGGGAATGAAAAGAAGGAAGGAGAGTGACAAAGAGGTCTCCTGATAGAAATCACCTCCACCCAAACACAAACGAGGCAGGTGTCATTGTTGTAGGTTGTACGTCCCCTCATACAACATAGTTTTCCCCTTCATGACCCTGCTGTTTCCTGACAACCCAAAATTGTGTATCTATTCTACAAGAACAAGTACAATTACTACCAGATAGTAAGAATTCCAAGTTCCAATTATATTGCCTTTTAAATATTACTCTGGTGATAACTATTTTTCTTAATACTAAAGTTGTAACTGATTATACTGAAATGTGCACAAATACAACAATTTCTCATTTTTTATCGTTTTTCCAAGACAGGGTTTCTCTGTGGCTTTGGAGGCTGTCCTAGAACTAGCTCTTGTAGACCAGGCTGGTCTCAAACTCACAGAGATCCACCTGCCTCGGCCTCGCAAGTGCTGGGATTAAAGGCGTGCGCCACCACCATCCGGCAACAATTTCTGTTTCTAACCTGCATCATCCATCATGCACTCTCCATTGCACAGAAAGGTACTGTTTCTCTCCTTTCTGACTCTGAGCACTGTGGCTGTAGCACACAAGAGCAACAGTTGTTATCTGGTATTGGCTATATTTACTATGCAGTCATTCCATGTCTCCAGCATACGCCTTCTAGTTCCAACTCTGGCATCCTGAGTGTTACCCTGGGATATGTCTGCACTGAAGTGCCTATCATCCCAGCCAGCTGGCCCTGCAAACCACCAGGAGGCTACGGGAAACCAAAGATCTGCCCTGGGCTCCCTTGCTACAGAGGGAACCCAAGCTTTAAGAGGGCACTGGGCAGTGAAAACAGAGGGGAAGATGCCAGCTCAGCCGCACACTGGCGCTGACATTTTTCATGGGAGGCTGCTTCACCTTCATCACTGTGTCTAAACCAGAATTAATGATTCTGAAAGTCTGGTTTTGTTTGTCCAGGTGCATGCGGCTGTTTCCTTCTGCAGAGAGAAGCAAGTCCAGGGCACTGCGAACAGGGTACTTACTCTTAGAGAAAACACTTTAATCTTAGCTGTATGTGCAGTGTGAAACAATGTCCAGAGAAGGAAATGAACTAAGACAGACACCATAGCACAAGAAGTATGTACACTGGGTGTCGTGGAACCGACCTGTAATTGCAGCACTAAATCAAGAGTTCAAAGCCATCCTGGGCTACACAAGTAGTTTAAGGACAGCCTGGGCTAAGGGATACCATGTTTCAATGGTTCCCCCTGATTGTTATGTGTGTAAATTGTGTTTAATAAAGAACATAAGATAAGGGATGTATCAGTCCTCATCAGGGAGGAAAGAGAGGAGCAGGGGTTGGGGGTGTGTTAGTTTGCTCCTATTTAGACATGCCTGCCTGGCAGTTCTAGGTGGAATCACCCAGAGAGCAGGTGTAAACATCCTATCACACAGGACTATTGAAGAAAATCATGTTACAGCAGTACATCTAAATGCCATTATTTTGATAACTTTTGTGTATCTGAAGACAGAACAATTTATAAGGTCTATTTTTAAACTGTGTATATTCCCTCTGTGTACTTCAAACATATACACCTAAAGTGTTAATAAATATCGATAAATGTAATTTGATGATGAAAAGTTATATTATTTTCAAAGCCCTCAGTTTTGAGTATAACATTATAATTTGATCAAGAAAATAGCAAAAAATAACTAAAAGCAAATTAAGCCTTAATGACTACAAATTCCAGTCATTTCTAAAGCTCTGGAATATAGTATCATGGCACAGAAATATTATTATATTAACAATTTAGCATAAAAATTAGATAAAGGCACTCATGTTAGAAAATAATGTATTCTAGAACCTAATTGCTATGTTAGGCCTGAAATTTAATCTTTATACTTCCAAGAACTGTCTCTAAGGAGCAGGAGAAACAGTCTCCTGTTAAGGGCACTTGCTGTTCTTACAGAGGACCAAGTCTGGTTGCCAGAACCCACACTGGGTGGCTCACAACTCTCTGTAACTCCAGCTCCAGAGGATTTGACACCCCCGCTGGCTTCCATGGGAACCCGGATTCACACACACACACATCCCCCACACAGACACACACATTTACAGATAATTAGAAATAAAATCTGTATTAAAAGAGTCATCTCTAAGGCAGCAGATAATTACACCAGGAACTCAGGCTGCCTTCTTAAATTCACATATTCCTAGATGTGTAAATGCTCACATATATCTCCCTCTTGAAACTATTCAACATCATCTACTTGTTTACATGGTCATCTTCAAAGCAAGGTAATCCAACACAGTCTTGAGTAGAAGACAATGAAGCTGCAGCAATTATCCCTGACATCTAACGAAGCCCCTGCCATACCCTCCCACATATATTTATAGAACAAGATCTTGGCAAGAATGAGTCTTTAGTAAAGTTGACTTGATTTTTTGTGTTCTGATAAGAGAAAGATAATTTTTTAAAGCAAGACACAATGTTCATTAAAATGGGTTCCCTGTTATAACATGCAATTGAATGAAAGGTTAATTAAAACCATATTAAAATTTTTTCTCCTGTTAATCATCTATAATTACCAAAAAGGGGGTACACTTGAAGGGCTGACTTATCATCTTAGTTCCTGGATATTTAAAACTAAATACAGCAACAGTTTCACCTAAACTTACAAGTGAAGTTGAAGTTTTGCAGCTACTGTCCGAGAAGTTTGTATTATCATATTTGCAAGACCTTGCACTTCCGGTGTGAAAGCACTAGGCATTTCCAACAGTCTGGGGCAGGTTATCCGAGACAGGCTATTCCCAGGACCTGGGTTTTTCCAAATATTTGCCCACACTTTATGCTGCTCATGACCAATCTGTGTTTTTAGAACTTCAAAGGACAGTTATTCAAAGGACTGAGAACCCAGACAGACATGAAACCTGAATGCCACACTTGGGGACACCGAGTGCTCTGGCCTGGCCACAAAGGCAAGCCTCAGTTCACCTCTCCCACTTCCTGTTCCTAGCAAAGGTTAGAAGCTGACTCTTTTCCCAAGCGTGAGTATGAGCCAGTCTCTCTTCTTCCCCTTTTTATGGCCGATAAAAACTCTGAGAAGCACACATAAGAATGACTGCTTTATGCTATTTGCTTATCCCATGCCAAGTAATAAACCCTCAAAGCAGATGGCTAGATAATTGTTCAATTCTACAGATTAACTTGGCTGCAATTAAGCAACCAACTTCATAGCCAATAGAATGGCCTCACAGCGCTGAGTTACCTGCTGTGGACACAGACTTAACTCTGATAAAGACATATAAAAGCATTAACTAATTTGATCGTCAAAGTTACAGCTACTGTCGATATAAAAAGGCTGGTGAACATCAAAACACCAAAACTATAAGCACATGAAGGCAAACAAGAATGAGAAATCTACCTCTGTGGGTGAAGGTGGGGGTTAGAAGAGAATAAGAACACATGCCAGAAATCAATGCCAGGGTGTTTTAATGTGGTTAATTACACATTTGGAGTGATTTCAGATACTATAGGATACACATATTCACCCCAAGGGCTATTCTATTAATTGACACAATGGTGTCTTTCCACCTTAATGTCCTCTCTTTCTTATGGTTCACAAGTGGGCACCTTCGATGAGCAGAAAAGACTGTGGTTTTGCTTTTTGTTTGACATTAGAATTTTTTGGTTCTAGTACTTAAGACTAGTTGAACCTTTCCTGCCCTGCATCTCTCTTTAATTGAAGTATAGTCCAAATGCCTGCCACACTGAGGACATGTAAGTTCATTGGCTCCTTTATTGCCCAATAACCTTGTTGGACTCTGAAGACAAAGTGGAAAGTTTGCACCTTAACCCAGAAGCACTCAGAAGATTGTGTTTCTAGAGATAGATTTGGTACATGGTCAAGAAAAACAACAACAACAAAATCGTTAAGCTCTGAGAGCATCCTCAAAACAATGATGAAAAGTAAGTACTGAATTTGCCAGGAAGCGCTCCTGGAAAACAATGTGACCAAGCCTCTACCTGGGACCTGCCTCTTGGAACACATGGAGAACTGGAGTAAATGTCTGCACATTCCATAACCAGCTTTAAAGCTCCTGACCCAACATTAGTCATGGCCAATCCTATTTGTAATTACCAGCTGTGTTTCATTCTCCCTTGATGTCTGCAATAAGAACACATAATAGCCTGAGTTGTCCCTCATCATAAAGCTCAGCTGATTCTCACATTAAAAACACCGTAAATCTGTAAAGGGAACAATGTTTTCTGCAACTTGACTCCTGAAAATGGAATGTGGAGAAATAGGGGCATTTACAGATGTGAGTCACACCATGGTTTTGGGGGCAAGCCTTGGTTCCCTATCCTTTCTTCTCTCCCTATTCTGCCAAGACCGTGCACAGCATAGTCATCTCTTTCTATAATGCAGTAAGCTCCCTTCTCTGAAGTCACTGCTTCCTTTGATGACCATGTGTCATGGTTTGGATGTGAAGTGTCCATCACAGACTCACATTCATGAACATTTAGCCCCCAGGTAGTTGTTTTTTGATAGAATGTGAAAACTTAGAAAACTAGAATCTTGGTAGAGGAAATGAGTCCATAGGGGCAGACTGTAGAGTCATATTGTGTGTGTCCAACTCCTACCTGCTGCTCCCTGACTACAGATGCTTTTTCCTCTGCGTCATACCTTGCCCACAGTGGTGGACTGTGTCCCCTCAAACTGTGAGTCAGAACAAACCCTCCCTCTGCTGAGTTTCTTCTTCTTAGGAATTTTGTCATGGCAACAATAAATATAACTGATACAGCACTTTGTGGAAAGAGCAGAATGAGTCCAGAATGGGGCCCTGCCCTCCTCATATTGTTAGCAATATCTAAATATTTTCCTAATGAAACTGTTGGTGAGTGTTGTTAATAAAAACATCCCTCACCAAAGACAGATTAGCTTCATGAAGTTAACACATCTTGGCTTTACTTTATCAGAAAACTAACATTTTGCAATACATCTTTGTTACTAAAACTAAAGTTTAATTTGGCATCAAAAAAGGATGTAGAAGAAAATGTCCTATCCATGCTTTGGTCTCTCTTCTCAGTAGCAACTCAAGAGGAGTCATGGAGCTCTTGAAAAACCACTGCTCTTAAGTGATAAAAATAATCTTTTTAAAATTCCAGTGATCAGATTTTAACCTATTATTGTAAAGCACAGGGTTTAATTTCTTTAATATGTAACTCCACTTACACAACTGTATTAGAAAAAAAATGAATGCAAACAAAAATTCATAAATAACAATGTCCACTTCAACATTACTAGTTGTGAAAACCCAGAGATAACAAAACTGCTCAACATGGAGAGATTATTTTTAAAAAGAATCATTAAGAGTCATATGAATGGGATAAAGAGATAGTTCAGCAAGTACCTGCTGCTCTTGTAGAGGACCAGGGTTCGGTTCCCAACACCCACAACAGGTGGCTCTCAATCATCTATATCTCCAGTTCCAGGAGATTCAATGCCTTCTTATGGCCTCTGTGGGCACTTGCACACACATAGTACACAAACACCGAAGTAGACACACACACACACACACACACACACACACACACACACACACACACACACACAAATAATTGTTTAATTTAAAAAGAAACATTCCAACGGCATCCATAAACTTTAGTGGTATAGAAAACAGTTGCAAATGCTAACTTAAAAACATGCAGGATTAATTATATCCTAGCTATGCAAAATATAAAGTAGAAAAACACTAAAACATGTTTAAAATATCTACTAGAGACAATTGAAAAATATTTATGGTTATTGTTCATATTTATTTTTGATGTCTTGTTTCAGGGGTGATAGTTTAAATGTAATCTTACAAAAATTTTTATATGAAAACATATAAAAGTCATAAAAAGCATCACCAGAAAAATAGAGGATGAGGGCTGTTGGGGACAGTCTTGATATCAGCTTCCTCTCTGCTTCCTATTTGTTTTCTGCTTCCTGTTCCATGACAATGTGAAGGGATGAAAGTCCCAGTGGCCATAGAGCAGCCAGCTACCGTGTGAGCCACAATGCATCCTTCCTCTCATGTCGCCTTGTCAGCTGTTCTGCCACAGTCACAAGAAACGTGACTAACGCAATGCTAAGTCATTATCATTAATGTGCATGGAACATGCATGCTTGATGTGAACTCTTTAGTCCTTTGCTGTCAGGTTTTCTGAAACAGGGGCTCACAAAATAGCTCAAGCTGACCTTGAAGCAATTATCCACACACACACACACACACACACACACACACACACACACACACACACACACACACGTTGGAATTACAGGTATGAGATAGCTTCACTTAATCTTAATAATAAAACTCAGAAATTATACAGGCAAGTAGGCTGGAAAACATAATAAGCATTTGGAAGATATCAACTTTTATCATCTGACATTTTCATATTTAATCTTTTAAAGAAGCATTTATTTGCACATGTTTATTTGTGTGGGGGTGCCATGTGTATGCCAGGGTATCCAAAGACCTTCTAGAAAGGGAGTTACAGATTGTTATGAGCCATATGACATAGGTATTGGGAACTGAACTCAGGTCTCCTGGAAGAGGATTGCATGCTCTTAACCACTAAGCAATCTCTCTAGCCCTATCTCTAGCTCAATAAATTATATTATTGATCTACATAACTTCTGGGGACACAAACATACTTTCAGTAGGATACTCATAATGTTGTCACTGCCTAATAGAGCCACACAACCAGTCACTTAGAAATCTTGGCTAGAGCTGGGTGGATAAATTCACACATATCTTGATGTCTGTGAGTTCGAAATAACCTTTACCAGACAAATGCTCAGGTGTTTAGCATGCACAGCCTGATTTTCATTTTTATTACTGCCACAGGTAATGAAAACATGACTACACTCTACCTGTCAAGACCCAAGCTGCTACAGTAATCCAGTAAAGTATTCTGAAATATACCAGTACCTGAAGATATAATTTTTGGCTCATACTACGTTTTCAAATAAAACTACTTTAAAAATTCAAAGTGGAACAAAAACAAAAAATTCATTCAATTATGCTCAAAAAATGTCCCTTTTTATGTGTACTATGCTTTTTGGCACTGGGTGGGGGGTAAATGTGGATAAACAGGTTCTAAAAAGTGAGGAATGCCATACAATGCCACATGAGTCATTTTCCTAAGTAACGGTTCTACAAAGCACAGAAGTGAGGTTCAGTTAACATAACTGGCTCAGCATCAGTGTCTGTAGGACAGTGTGGAACCCCACAGGCCTTCACAACATCTTTGAAAGCTTTCCTTCCTATGAAAGAAACCAACTTTATTAGGATACACCTATACAAAAGGAAAATAAAATATGCAAGGGAAACTGGGAAATGACCTCTTTCCAGTCTGAACATAAAAATGTAGGATTTTTATAACTTGAAGTAATTTTACAGTCACACAGAGCCCCAATCTCTTTCTAAAGTAAAAGCAATTAAGGCTAGCCCTTCATTTTATATTCAGCCTATGTGTATGACTATCTGAGCAATTAAAATAATCAGCCCAACAATGTCAAAGTCACATCATCTAAAGAACTGTCTAGAAACCATAAATTTAAGAAGTTGGGTAAGCCATTCTTTGTTTGGCCGTACTTTTTGGTGATTTTAATATTCAAAGCATTCAGAGAAAGCCCTAAAACTACATGCCTGCAATATACACCAGTGAAATTTTAAGGTATTCTAGCCTGCAATGGTGGCAATTCCTGGAATCCTAGCATTTGCAGGGAGAAGTTAGGAGATTAAGAAGCTCAAAATCTAAGCAATGAGGCTGAGTCAAACCTGGGCTATGTGAGACCCTGTTTCAAAACAAACAAACCAAAGCAGTTCCCCTACTGTTTGTTTATACAGTGTGAGCAAAAATCTGCCATATTTGATTGATGTTGGATAATGCTCTGGTACACTGTAAAGATTTGTTACTCATATTGGTTTACTAAAACTCTAATTGGCCTGTAGCCAGGCAGGAAGAATAGGTGGGGCTACCAGACTAGGAGAATTCTGGAAAGAGAAAGGCAGAGAGAGAGAGAGTTGCCAGCCAGACCCAGAGGAAGACAGATGAGAATGCCATACTGAGAAAAGGTACCAAGCCATGTGGCTAAACATAGATAAGAATTGTGGGTTAATATAAGCTGTAAGAGCTGGGTAGTCATAAGCCTGAGCAAGAGGCCAAACAGTTTATAATTAATATAAGACTCTGTGTGTTTATTTGAGACCAAACGGCTATGGGACCAGGTGGGACAGAAACTTCAACCAACAAATGGCATCCAACATAGGGAAACTATATCCACATAAATCCTGAGAGAGTTTGGGAAGGTATACTAAGCACAAAAGAACATAATCTTGATAGCAACATTTTCTCCGGTGCCCTGTTCGCTAGAGGCAAGCAGAAGTGTGGCTCCTTTAAGAGAGGCTTCTTGACTCAGCATTAGCAGGAAAACCCACAAGGCTCTTTTAAGAGGCCCTGCTGCCAAACACTTAAATGGTGTTTCTGAGCAGCCAGAGACATGCTTCTTGGGGGTGATATGGACCTAGAAACTCTGCAGACTTTTGGCAATAAACATGGCTCCCACAAGTAACTCTGCCATGAAGCTAGACACTCAGGAAGTCAAGGAATGGGGCGGAGCCAGTCCCCAAGGCCACAGCTTTCATCCTAGCCATGCTGTTTAGCAGATTAAAGATTCATCTGGTAAGAAAAGGAGAGATATGCAGTAAAGACTGATACAGATTGAAAAAAACATCTCAATGGTTGCCATATGTTTCAAAATATACATAGTCTTTAGATAGAGAAAGTCCTTTAAAAGATAGAGTATCTGGGTGTGATGGCACATGCCTTTAACCCCAGCACTTTAGAGGCAGAGGCAGGAGGATCTCTGTGATTTCAAGGCCAGCCTGGTCTACACAGTGAGTTCAAGGGCAGTCAAGTTACACAGATAAACCCTGTCTCAAAAAAAATAATAATAAAAATAAAAAATAAAAGAAATAGGGTAATAAAAAAGCCACATAAAGATGGAAAATACAAAGAGTCTGGGTAGTGTATGTTATTGTGTTGTCTTTGAATTGTTTGACTGCTGAGGAAGGAGCAACAGCTGCTAAAAGATATTTGATTATAAATGCTGCTGATTAATCCTACCTAGGTATTTTGAAAATGCCTTGACCTCAAAATTTAAGTCAAAAGATATGTTACTTTGGAGAAGAAGTTTTGTGTTTGTTTCCACGTGAAATGAGAGGCTATGGATTCATTATCGGTTAAGAAAAATAAGGCTCAATGAAGGAAGACCCCCTGAAAATCTCCAATGGGAATGGATGGCCCAGATGATCCAACATTTCAGAGCACCTCTGTTGCAGTTTCTTCTGAGTTCTGCATCCAGAAAAGGCTCAAGGCTGCCGGCTGAAATGATCCAGCCTTACAGAATACTGCAGTCAGGACTTGACCATGATCCTAATTTTCTTTGAGTTTCCATAAGATTACCAGAACTCTCAATCATCAGGAGGTAGCCTAGGAAACTATGCCCACATTCCCCCCAAAAAAGATGATTATGGATGTTTGTTTTTGTTGAACATGTTGGTTACAAGTTGTTATGGGTAGTGGTCAGGAAAAAAGCTAAACAAAGGAGATTAGATTCAGGGTTCTTGTCTTGAAAAGAAAATGGCGGTGATGTGAGATAATGCTGTTGTTCGATATAAAGATTTGTCTCTCATATTGATTTAATAAAATGCTGATTTTCCAGTAGCCAGGCAGAAGTATAAGTGTAGCTACTAGACTAGGAGAGTTATGTTAAGAGGAAGGCAGGGAATGAGTCTCCAGCCAGACACAGAGGAAGCAAGATGAGAATGGCATACTGAGAGACATTAACAAGCCAGGTGGCTAAACACAGATAGGAATTGTGGGTTAATTTAACTTGTAAGAGTTATTACATTAACTTGTCAGTAATATGACTGAGCCATAGACCAAACAGTTTATAATTAATACAAGCCTCTGTGTGTTTATTTGGGACTAAAGGGCTGCAGGACCGGGCGGGACAGAAACTTCAGTCAACATTTGATGCGCTTTCAACTTTCTTATCTTTAGAAAATATTTGTTCTAGCATTCCTGGCACATCATGGATGGCTATCAATTCTTTTTGAATGTTTAATTGGAGCCTTATTTTAATTTAGACTACATAGTTACACACACAGGACTCATATATTGGGGGATCATATCTATATTGAATTTACAAATTCAAATGAATCTCTTAAACTCATTATTTTACTTCTTAGCCAAACTGTTATTTATTCTTTATTCTTCCTTGAGCACATCAAATATATTAAGCAGTTGCTGGGAGCAACCTAAAATACTCATAGGAAAGCAAGTCCTTATTGGTGCCTCACTCTCCAGAGAAAAGCAAAATCAACAGCATTTTGTTTGCTCACTTTACTGCTGTGTTGCCAATGTCAGACCCTTAAAGACAAGAGTGTTGATGTCGTTAAGTGAGAATTGTTTTTTGAACTACTCATTCCTTCTATGAACAAATGTGATGTCACAAACATCTACACACCAACCTGGGAGATGCTCCTACATTGAAAATTAATACCAAGAAATCTAAAAGTCATGTAGCTGAAAGTCCACACCAATAAAATTCTAAGTTCTGTTAGTTCCTTTTCAGTGTTTTGAGGCAGCATGAGTGGCAGCTCAGTTGAGCCTTGAACTTCTATTCCTCTTACTGCCCCTCTCTCAGTGGTAGGATAACAGATGTGCAATGCCATGATGGGTTTGAAGTCAGTCTACACTAAGTATGCAGATACTTTCTGGAGCTCTTTCTTTAAACATGCTATTCCTTCTATTACTGGCACAAAGTGGGTGCTTAGTTATTGTTTATTGAATCTTTAATTTTATACTTATTTTTAACTGTGAGTATTCAGTCACATATAGGAGGGGGTAGAGATATAGATACACCAGATAGACAGATGGACAGACAGACAAACAGATACACTAGACTAGACTGACAGAAAATCATTATTTAAACCATTTAAAATGAATATGATATTCAGACATAAGCTTTTACAGGCTGAGTTGGACCCAATGATATTTACACGTAATACTGGAGTCCACATTGCCCTTTTTCTGTGCCTCCATCTCTAACACCCATGAGCTTTGTTCACGCTGCTACAGACCCAAGAGCAGTCTGTCAGCACACCAGAAAGGGATGATGAATTAGTATGAGAGAGCCAAGGGCTTATTCAAAGGAAACTGAATACTCATGTAAAAAAAAAAAAATGCTACCTTTTTTCGGAATAAAATAAGTGAAAGTCCCCTTTGGGATCCCTATGGACTGGGGATTGACCTCATTGCATCTCCAATGTGTCTGTATTATCTGCCACCCTAAGGATCAAGTACAAGGGAAGCCAAAAAAGGAGCGTGGGAAAGCTTGTGGTTGGGGTCAGGAGTTAGGGAAACAGCTGCTGTGGGCATGATACAAAAAGAAGGGAAAAAATAGCAAAAGAGAAACCAGCAATAAATAGAACACAAATATCTTGACATTCTGTGGTTAAAATAGAAAGTCATTAAAGAAGAGATATTTCAGAGGGTTAAAAATGTACCATTAAGCTTAACGGCAAACCCCATACATAAGTTTTGATCTTCTGGATTCCAAAGCCATGAGAACTTTATGATCAGAGTCTTACCGTTGGGCATGGTTATGTGTAATAATGGTTTCTATGTGTTTAGTTTCAAAAATATCAGTAGCTGCTCTAATTTTAACCCAGGAGAAAAGATGGACACTGGAAAGTAATAGCAGTAATTTACCATACATTGTCTAACTTTGGGCAAATATCTGTTCATAACTCACAGGAAAAAAAAAACATAGATGAACTCACCTTAAAGAATTTATAGGTCTTAAAAACTCTGCATTTTGTTTAGCTAGAAAATATTATCTAGTTTTGCCTTGAATTCTTCTTATATTTGAACTCATTTGATTACTCTAGAGGTACCTTAAAATTTGTTCCTGTCAGATGGCATAAGAAATAAAAAGAGGGGAAAAATCCTTACAGCACCATAATTTATAACTCAGACTGACAAGATGCGTATGTCAAGGAGCATAACTGAATTTTTATTTGTCTGTTTTGACAAAGGGAATAATAGAAGCTCTGGCTAGCTTACAATCTACCATGTACCTGAGGCTAGCCTTGAATTCTTGGTCTTCCTGCTTCCACCTCAAAGTGCTGGGATGACAGGTGTGCTCCAGTCAGCCCAGCTTCAGTTAGATTTTCTTTGTGTGATCCAGGGTCTCATTTTGCAGCCCTGACTAGAACTCTCTGATAATACCAGTCTGACATGGAACTCATATAGATGCCTCTGCCTCTGCCTCGAGTGCCAACTGACAAAGTGATACTGGAAGACGTTCTATGCTGTGACTTAGGGGAAATCCCAGAGTGCACCTCACTTGACTCATCTTTTATTTGGACTTCACATTGTGCAAAAGTGGAAGAATGTTTGCTAAATGCAAATCTAACTTCAACAACCTGTACACTCCATTGACGACCACTGGGGTTCTGAAGAGCAGCACGTGTTTTCCTACAAACCCCCAAGAAACAGTATCCAGTCTCATAGCTTGACTGGATAACTGGAAAACATGCACCTCATGGACGCATGCCAATGTGTGTACACATAAATATGCTATATGTTACTCTTCGCAACTGTGCGTTAATGCATACAAAACACCACACAATTCACCATTACAGATTTTCCCCCAGTTTTTTTTTTTTTCTTTATCTCGGGAAGGATATCCCACCATCATCTATCATTTTCCTCTTAGTTGCTCGGGATAGAAATCGGAAAGCTTTGCTGTCTCCTGCCTTCCAATCACCCCTTGAAGTCTAATAAGATTTAGAGAACATGATTCTTCTCTCTTACGTTTTTTGTTTTATTTTTAAATTATTTTAAACCTCATTATACAAAAAGTTACAAATTAAAAAAAAAAAAACACACACCCAAAGTAACCAGACTCCAAAACCATGCAAATTAGTATATATTTAGTACTTAGTTTCTCTACAGTTAGAGTAGCCATTTGACATGGAAGCTGTGAGGCTTCACAGTGGATTTTATACTTTCGATGTGCAATAATTTTATGCATTTATCTACTTGGCAGAGCTAGAACTAGAGAAGTAGTTAGCTTTGTGCCCTCTTTCACTGTGTGCCCATTGCCTGCATTCACTTACAACATGATTCTTGATGATAGGCATAGCTCTCTAAATGCTTCCATTTTCTCTGTCTCGAGATCTCTCTTGGGGCAAAGGTGCTACCCGGTGACACTCAGGATGCTGCTCTGCTGCACTTATTGATTAAGCCATTATTTATTCTTCCATGAACACTTAAGAGGTATTAAATAGCTCCTGGGAACAAGGGGACAACAAAGGGAAGCCACATAACTCTGTGCAAATATTTGGACACGGCAATAGCCTTAGCCTCTAACTCATGCTCTGTAGTACAGATGAAGCAACACTTCAAAACAAAGCAAACCACAACATTTCCATGATTAAACTTTTTGTAGCTTCCTCCAAGGACTCATTCTGTATTTCTCAGCAAGAAAAACTGGTCCCTGATACATTTTGCCCCACTGGCGGCTCTTAGGTCTGCAGCCCTGTTTCCCATCAACTGTTGCTATTTCATGCTCTCTGCTCATCCTTGCTTCCTACTGTGAGATCCCCAGAACCCCAAAGCATGGCTGCCCTCCACTGTGCAGTCTCCTAGGAAAGCCTGCTGCGCCCCTATCTGCCTTATAACCTCTATTCAGTGTTCAGGCCTGGGTTCAAGGGACACTCTCTTAAGATGTTCACTCTCCCACAGAAAGGTAAAGTCCCCCCACGCTTGTAATTGCCAAGATGTTCTGACTGGACTATAAACCCACCAGGGCAACTGCTGATACTCTTTCATGTCTTTCTTACAGTGCTGAGAATTGAACCTAGGACCTGTGATACGAGGTGAGGACTCTCCCACCACCTGCGCCCTTGGCCCTCTGTTGTTACTTACGTTTTGTGTTTTATCAGAATCTGCAGCTCTAAATCATAATCCTTAAATGGAGCTGATTATATAGCATCCATTTTTTTCTGCATGTATGACATGAGCTAATACCTCTATGGACTTCAAATGTGTGTGCTCACTTTTATTGCATCACTTGACATTTATAGTTACCATGATGCTCTTCAAAGGGAGGAGGAGGAAATCAGGAACAGGCAGACAGGCCATCCCATTCACCCGTACTGGAAGCCAAGGGAGTCATACCTCCCTCTCAACAATGACTAGCATTTGCTGTTATTCAGAAAAAGACATGGAATGTCCAGAGTGGCTCAATGGAAATGAAAATTCAAGGGGCTGAGCAACATGCTTGCTCCATGCACAATTCTATGTGAGAGAACCAGCATTTCAACGGTGGTGACAGCAGTCTGTGTCTACTCACCAATATTACTGATGCAAGCGGTATTTGCTCCTCATTCCTTGAATTTGCATCTAATGATAATAAATAGATCAACCTCTTCTATGGCTGGATGGTCCTAGGCTAAATACATTCCTAATCAAAAACCTCTCCTCTGTGCAGCTCAAGATGAAGAGAGAGTTCTGATGGCTTCCTTAAATATTTACAAAGGCAAAAGCACTTTCAAGCAAATTAAAGGTGGATGGATTAGAAAAACGCAGGGAGGCAGAAAATGACAGCTCTACCTGGAAAGTTTCATAGTGTATGGGCAATTTCTTCTATGATTACAATACTAACATA
Organism: Cricetulus griseus; assembly: GCF_003668045.3. NCBI lineage: Eukaryota > Metazoa > Chordata > Mammalia > Rodentia > Cricetidae > Cricetulus > Cricetulus griseus. Next base: position 7,879,557 of record NC_048601.1, read on the forward strand.
AAATGCTACCAACACACAGAAAAATATTGATTCCCTACTCTGCGTATATGCTTACACTTGGCCTGCTGGCATGTGGCTGTAAGAAAGGGCTTTCAAGAAATTAGAGTGAGTTAAGAAAGGTCACTTGGTTTAGAATAAGCTCTAGTCATGGTGTTTAAGAGTGAGTATAGACATTTGGAGCAACATCAAATTCTCAATGAAGGTGCCGTGTGCCAGACACAGCATCTTCAGCTAGATCATGAAAGCTGAAATTTTCATTCTACGTGGATTAGAAGAGGTAGTTAGCAAGTGAGGGAGAGAGAGACAAATCAGAAGGGAAGGGGGAATGAGACAGGAAGTTAGGAAGAGAAGGAAGGAAGAACGCACAGTAGACGGGACAGGAAAAGGGAGGCGGGAAGGGATGTAAACATGAAAAAAGTTACGTGACTTCTGAGACAGAGGCCCTTGGCTAATGATGGCTCATAATTTTAAGCACATGATAGTAGTTTTGGAAAGAATAGTAACAATATTACGGCTATTGATACCAAGCAGTAGGGGTTGAGTAGAAAGTTATCAGGTTACGACAGTGCAACGACTGTAACAAGAATATTATGTACCATCTCTGTGGTATAGCAACGACTTCGGCATGGTTGTCTAATGTTCCATAACACAGAAGAGAGCTGTGCCCATAAAGATGAGCACACATGAAATCTGGAAGCGGGAAGAGACTCCCTTGAGAGCTGTTGTTATTCCAATAGCTCCAGTGCAGCATGGAAAGCTCACTCTCTGGGAAGAGGGATGGAGGGATAGGAAGAAAAGAAAGAAGTTAGAGACGTTAACGTTAACATAAGAAACTCAAGATTCTACACATCCTACCTAGGATGGGTCTTGAGTCCCTTACCCTAAGTGAAATGTGTCAGTCACCAGACAAGTTGCTCATGATTCTACTTAGATGTGGTAAGCAGATCCATAAAGGAAGGAGGCAGAGTCCTGTTTGCCAAGGGCTTGGTGGAGGGGAAAATGGAAAGCTATTGTTTAAGGGAGCCAGTGTCAACATTGCAAGATGAGAAAGTTCTCAAGAACTGAGCATGAGGGTTGCACAATGTGAGAGGTCACTTAACTCTGCCAACTGCGTACTTACAAATGATTAACATGTTAAATTATGCTATGTGTGTCCTGCCACAACTTAACATGCTAACATGGTGGCTAATGCAGGACTGAAATCCCAAAGCTCTAGGGGCAGAGGCAGGAAGATCACCACAGTTTCAAGCTAGGCTTGTCTACAGGGAGATTTGGGTCACTGAGAGTTGCACAGCACACCCTGTCTTGGTAATTAACTATAATTTTGAAATGGCAGTTGTCGTGATGGGATTGTCCAAACTGTTCTCACATCACTGCCATTGGAGCTGGAATAAATAATGCTGTTCATGGGAACACTACAGTCTGAAGCAGGAAGCGAGCATGAAGTGTCAAATGTATGTGATGGGGACCTAGAGATGGAAATGGTTCCCACACATCTGGAGAGCACAGATAAGGCTCTGTGTGAACAGAACAGGAACTAAGTGGTTATAATTTTACTGCAACCATTCTGGGGGAGGCGGAGCTATAGGTTCATGTCAAAGATGATCCCTGTTTGTAAGAAATATTTTTAATGAATAGATTGTTATATTAAAATGTTTCTTTCACTTCAGGATACCTTCAAATTGGCTGGTCATCTCATAAATACCACCTTTTAAGATAGTTTTATTAAAGCAAAATAGGCAAGTAAAAGCATGTATATTGAGGCTGGGAATGGCAGTACACACCTGTAATCCCAGCAAGCGGAAGGCAGAGAAGGTGGTTTATACATTCCAGGCTAGCCTGTGTGGTGAGAGCCTATCCCAAGAGAAAAATAATTAAAAAGATACACAAGTGTAATCGATGGTACATTATAACTGTCCATATGCATACAAAGGAAAAGCCAAAGGTACCTTTTGATGAAACACAGCAGTGGCAATAGCGGAAACTGACTGTAGACAAATAGGGAGAGGAAGCAAGATGGCTAATGGAACAAGGGTGGGAAGGCAGTGGAGCCTTTGGCAAAGCAAAACCAGAACCATGAAGAATCATGAAGTTCAAAGGTGTCCTTCCCCTGCCCCAACTTCCATCTATGCCATTGCTTCTGTAAACTTATTGTCCCTGCACCTTGGATTGACAACTTTGGTGTTTGGGGGAAGATTATTTAGTCACCCCTTGTCCCAATATCAAACTCCTAGGTCAGAATCCCACTACTCAATCAGGATACAACCAAGTCCAGTTAAGACAAGACCTTCATGCCAATCAGGAAAGGGGGGACTGTCTCAGCTACTTAGTATGCTGGGGCCAGGAGATGTCAAAATGGTAGACAGCTTGGGCCGTAGAGTGAATTGAAGGCCAAGCTAGGCAACTTAGTGAGATCCTGTCTTCAAAAAATGAAAAACTAGATAAAGTACTGGAGATGCAGCACAATGCAAGCCCTCCCTAGCATGTGCAGGCCCTCCCTAGCATGTGCAGGCCCTCCCTAGCATGTGCAGGCCCTCCCTAGCATGTGCAGGTCCTCCCTAGCATGTGCAGGCCCTCCCTAGCATGTGCAGGTCCTCCCTAGCATGTGCAGGCCCTCCCTAGCATGTGCAGGCCCTCCCTAGCATGTGCAGGCCCTCCCTAGCATGTGCAGGCCCTCCCTAGCATGTGCAGGCCCTCCCTAGCATGTGCAGGCCCTCCCTAGCATGTGCAGGCCCTCCCTAGCATGTGCAGGCCCTCCCTAGCATGTGCAGGCCCTCCCTAGCATGTGCAGGCCCTCCCTAGCATGTGCAGGCCCTCCCTAGCATGTGCAGGCCCTCCCTAGCATGTGCAGGCCCTCCCTAGCATGTGCAGGCCCTCCCTAGCATGTGCAGGCCCTCCCTAGCATGTGCAGGCCCTCCCTAGCATGTGCAGGCCCTCCCTAGCATGTGCAGGCCCTCCCTAGCATGTGCAGGCCCTCCCTAGCATGTGCAGGCCCTCCCTAGCATGTACAGGCCCTCCCTAGCATGTGCAAGCCCTCACTAGAATGTGCAGGCCCTTCCGAGAACCACACACACAGAGAAGTCGTGCCAGCCAGCCATGACTCTATGAGCATACATTATCCATAATCAAATAAATTCTAAGCCACAATTTGTTGTATTGCAATGATCCAGGGTGTGCCTTCCAGCATCTGCCCAGTGAGCTAAACTAGACACAAGAGCAGTAAGAACTTCTCTGAGAGCCGTGTTCATCAGCCACAATGGAGCAGGTCTGTCTGGGTTCAGAGCTGCAATCTTTATAGAGCAGGAAAACTCCAAAGACAAGAAGCAAAACTTGTCTCTTGCCTTTCTGAAAATTAGGCCACTCAGTTACAGTTCAACTACTTAATTGCTCAACTGGAAAAATAATTAGTGGATATTTATATGAACCAAATCGTGTGCTTATGAAAAAAAAGGAAATAATCCAAACTGCCTACTGTGCACCTGGTACTTTGGTAGCTACTGAAGTATGGTCATTACTTAATAGGAAATTTTACTGACTATGTAGACTAGAGAGGTACAGAGATCTTAAATAATTTACATTGGGTCATGCAGCTGGCAAACAGCATCTACCTTAATCCCAAAAGGTACAAGATAGCACAAGCCTGCCTTCAATAAAGCAGAGACTAAAATGGGCTGCCCATCACATGGTTCATATGAACAGAACACAAAGCCCAGAAGTAATTCCACACATATCATTAACTTATCTGTCACTAGGGTACCACAACTACACAACAGGGATAAAGATAACTGTTCAATAAAAAAGCGTTGGGAAAACAGGAGTCTCACCTACAATAGTGGGCTTTGACTTTTACATCATAAACAAAAATCAATATAAAATGGATTCAACAAAATTAAAACCATGAAACTCCCTGACAAAAAAAAAAAACAGTACACATTGGTATTAGGGGTGATGTTTCAGGCATGACACCCAAAGTATAAACAACTGAAGCTGAACAAGTAGCCCTCCACCAAACTCCAAAGCTCTGTCTAGCAAAGGGTATGATGAATAAAGCATAAAGATGACCGAGACTGGGAGAAAACATCTGCAAGTCCTACACACTAAGAAACTAATATCATACACATTAGATAATAATTATATTATAAAATAACTAAGTGTATTTTGTAAAAAGCAAAGGACCTGAATGGCAATTTCTTGAAATAAGATATGCAAATGGCCAGCAGATAAACGCAAATTGCTTCCTATCACTGGTCACCAGGAAGATGAAAATCAAAAGCCCAAGGAGGTAGTACATGACACCTGTGAGGATACTTACTGTCCAAAAGGCAAAGGTAGATGTTGAGAGGTCAGTACAGCCACTGTAGGACATGAGATGGGGGTTCCTCAAATACTTGAAAATAGCGCTCCTGGGCTGGAAGAGTGCCTCAGTGGTAGAGCACCCACCACCATGAGCAAGGCCCTGCATTCAACTGACAGCACTACAGAAAACCATGAAATAGAAACCAAAACAGAGATACCTCATTATCCGACAATCTTACTACTGGGCATATCTACAAAGAAGAAAGATCAGTCTGTCAGAAAGAACCTCATGTTCACAATGCTAAAAGTGGGAGCAACCTGAATAGCATAGACGATGAGTGAAGAAACTGTAGCATGTGTGTACATACAGGGATGTGTGTGCATGCACGTGTGCACATGTGTAAACACACTGAAGCATCCTGCCACTTCCAACAAAACGATGAACCTGGAGGATGTTATGCTACATGAAACAAGCAAGACACATAAAGATGGAAGTCACATGATCTCATTTACGTGTGGAACTTGAAAAGATCAAATTCTTAGAAGCTGAAAATGGAATCAGATACCAAAGGGGAGAGGGTAGTAAGAGAAATGGTGAGATGTTGACCCCGAGGTTCACATACTCAATTACGTAAAGTTGGAGGAGCCTCTCTCCTTTCCTTGCCAAGGGCAGGTCATACACATTCTCAGTCTTACATAGTTACATTCATTTGACTGGGACAACCATATCCAGTGTGTATGTATGTCAAATCCTCACATTGCATGGTATGAATAACTGCAATTTTATTTATCAATTTTATATAACTCCATCTAGAATAAAAGGTCCTTCCTGCAACTGGTAAAGTAAGGCCAAGGGTAGAGTAAAGGAATGCTAAGCTGCAAGGTGCTGTGTCCATGGAGATACCTGAGAATGGGGATATGTGTGGTTTTCTGAAAGAGAAGGCTCTGGGAATAGGTCATGAGAGACAGACAAGATTTCACTAACTAGAGAAAAGACCTGAGGTCATCCCAAGGGCTGGATGGGGATGGAAAAGGAACTTGATAGAGCCCGTAAGAAATAAGACTTGGTGGGAGAAACATAAAAGTACACAAAGAAACTATAGAAGGCCCGCAGGATTCCAGAGTAAGGTTCTCCATGACAGAATACAGAAAACAGTAGCCCAAAGGTTGCAGGGTGATCTGGTGAGGGGTTAGGAGCCTGTGTCCTCTATCCTGGGCTCTGTTCTCCTGCACAGAAGAGCTCAGTTTCTTCTCATTGTCTCTGAAACACGGTTACTCTCCTGTGTAGTATCGAAACTTAAATGTGTAAGTGGATGCACATACATACAGATGTATATGTAGAGCTTGATTTCATAAAAGGATTTGTGTGTACATTCCTGCTGGAAGTCTTAGAAGCCACCAACACATGACAGCAGCTGTATTTGCCAAGTAGCAAGAACTCAAGGAATATGAATCATGTCAGCTGAGGAAAGAAATTATTAGAGGTATGCACAAATAAGGTAACTATTTTTCACATCTTTGACCACCTTATTTGTGGTTACTTAACTTAGTAGGTATGATTTCTACAAGAGAAACATGGCAAGGATTTTTCTTGAACAACCACTGCTATCTCTCTAGACCATCAATTTCTAGGATATTAACTTATTCCCAAACTTAACTCTGTACCCACTAAATAACAACTCCCCACTAGCTCATCCCCTACCTTTGCTAGCCTCCATACTTCTTGTCTCTATGTATTCTTTCACTCTTGAGCTCATTAAGTGAAATATTGTACTGTTTGTTCTTTTATGATTGTCAACATCACTTGACATAGAGTCTTCAGCCTGTGTTGTAGACTGTGTCAGAATCCCTTACTCTTTAAGGCTGAATAATATTCCACTGTGTGTGCATGTGTGTGGGCCACATTTTATCTGCCTGATAACTGAAAGACACTTGTGTTGCTTATCTGTGAATAAGGGAGTGCAACAATAATGTGATGCTCTCAACTTTGTCATCTCTCTATGGCTCAGGGGTTCATTTCAAAACAGAACTGGCAGAGTCATCAGTGTAAAATTTTGTAGGTGAGCATAAATGAGCATATAGATGACACTGAGGGAGACACCTGTGTTGTTTAAATTGAGGAAATAAAAGCAATTTATTGTCATTATCCATATGAACCACTGTGTGCAAATAACTGCAATACAAGCAATAATTTTGTAGCTAGGTTAAGCTGTTTTTCCACAAGAGTAATGCTAACTTATTAACTCCACCTGCCATGCACCCACCTCCCTCCTCACTAGAAAGCCACAGGGTAACCCCCCCATGTTCTCCTAGATTTGTTTAGTTTTATTAATTCTCACTTGGAAATGTCAGGTTTCTACCTGGCTCCAAAATAAAAGATGTTAGGCTGAACCTGTGGGAGATTGCCAGTGTGCTAAAAACAGGGGACATTCTCAGTCAAGTGGGAAACAGCAGGAAGCTTCCATACAACAAGAATGGGTGTGCAGACAGCAGTCTCACACTTTCTCCCCCCACCAACACACAACCATGCTCCAAGCCTCCCCATATGTAACATAAACAATCTGTCAGTATCAATCTGCCTTCATTTTCGGCCACTTGCCGAAATGACAGTCTTCTGTCAGAATGCATATATTTGGTTTTCTTGCCTTCTAAGAATATGAGCAGGCTCCCCTTGTGATTGGCTCATTTATTTTAATAATGAATTAATAAAAGACTAAATATACATATGCACAAGTAAATGTTTATACTTTAAAAGAAAATATTTTGGGCACCTTAAGAGTATACAGCTTTTAAACTGTATTTTGTTCTTTAAATTTTCCATTCATATATTCATAGTGTACTTCTAAGTCCCGCCTACTTTGATGGCCTCTCTCACATGACCTTCTCCATTGAGTCAGGGTTGCTTCTGAGAAAGTATTCAGAACAAGTGGAGAACATGACAGTGTGAAAAATATTTTGAAGTCTCATTTCATCATATTCTCTGAGTCCAATTAAGTTTTCCTGATCATGCTATATGAACTCGGTCACAAGGCATGCATATTAAACATACTGTACATATATGCTTCTATATTGCTATACATTAGCTCGTCGCGTTCTTAGTCTAGTTGAAGGAAATAATTTTTTTCTTTAGAAGTGTTTGTTGTATTACTAATTGTTAATTCTTCAAGTATTTAAAGAAACTAACCCAGCTGAGATCCTTCTTGAAATGAACATTACTTCTTAATCCTGGACAGGAGCTATAGAAGTCCATAAAATACAGGACCCAGCGCCTGGCATTGTGTATGCACAAAATCTTTAAGTTATGACTTGCAGGAAGAGTCCATAGAGATCGCAATCTCACTGCACCTGTATCTTCGGCGGTCAGTTTAAGATGGGAACAAGGGTGCCGGCTTCAAAGAGACTCTCTAAACTGGATTAAAGTAAGAAACATATGGTGTTTACTGTCTGACTGACTTGTGTGCGTGTGTGCATTCATATGTATGGATATAGATGTGACACATGTGCAGGTGCATGCTTGAGGGAGCAAGAGGACAACTTTGGGTTCATTTTTCTTGGGGAGGGGTGTTGTTCATCAAGCCTGTTCAATATATATATATATATATATATATATATATATATATATATATATATATTCTTTCAGATGGAGACTTCCATTCACTGAAAGCTCACTGGATAGGATAACTAGGAATCTACCTGTCTCCACAGTGCTTGCTTCTCCAGCATTTCCTTGCATGGTTAGAGAGCTTACTTACACTCGGGCCCTCAAGCTTGCAAGGGAAACACTTTACTGACTGAGACATATTTCCAGCCCAGATTATTACATTATTAGAGCAGTCATCATCTCAACCAATGCCTAAAGCACATCTTCGGGTATATAGGAAAATCTACGTTTGGGGATATTAAACACTTATAAGCTACCCAAAACTATACAGTTACTACAATGCTGAGCCAGGGACTTGATGTCAGCATTGTTGAACTCTTTACGAAGGTCACTATTCCTCTTGAAATACAGTAAGCACAGCTGGTCACAATGCTGCAAACCAGAAACTCAGATTCTAAAATGTCACCTCTCAGAACCTACTGTAAGCCATCCACACTGTTCTAAGACTCCAGCCATGGTGCTGTTCATTGTTTGAGTGGGGGTTAGATAATTGCCCAATTCTTTTCAACATCAAATCACAGAAGTTACTTGCAATACTTAAATCATAATAATTTACATTTCTTCCTGTTAAGTTTACTATTTTTAGCATGTCCCCGCTGTTCAAGTCAGCCTACATTTAGAAGTTGGAATTTTACCATTAAATCATGTATTGAGGGCCAGTGAGGTGGCTCAGCAGGTAAAGTCACTTGTTATTGAGCCTGATGACATGAGTTTGATTCCCAGGACCCCCCTCCCCCAGCGTGGAAACAGAAAACCACATTGTGCAGTTTTTTCCTGTCCTCCACCTGTCCACTATGGCACACTCATATATGCTCTCTAAAAAAATAAATAAATACAATCTTGAGAGTATCTATGCTTCTAAGTTTTTTGACAACCAGAAATTTGGCAATTATCTTTGTAATGTTTATATGCAAGTTCCTAATAGACTTCTAAAGGGGACGCAGCCAAGGGCACAGTTCTGGCTTTGCAGAAGCCAGCTATAAAATCCCCTATGCCCTTCCCTAGCCTGCCACTCAGCGCCAACGTCACCAGCATCAGCAACAGGACTGCATGCCAGGCCCCGAGATAAAAGCAGCAATATGATGGCGTTATCAAGCCAGGAAAATGTTAATGGCCCCAGAGCGTCATTGCTTTCAGAAAGGTGACTACAGAGGGAAACCAACTCACAGAGATAAACTCGGGGACCCTGCTCTCGTGAGAATGTATTTGTTTTCAGCGTTCAAACTGGGAAACTAGGAGAAGCTCTTTTTGTTTTTTTCAGTTACTGCAGAGCGATGATATAGAAGGTGGTCACTTTGAACATGAAACGTTCTTGGCTGGAGAGGTGGCTTAGAAGTTGAGAGCGTGAATGGCTGCTGCAAAAGACCTGAAGTTGGTTCTCAGCACCCATGTCAGGTGGCTTACATCTACCAGTAACTCCAGCTCAGCTCTAGGGCATCCAATGCCCTTTTCTGGCCTCTGATGGCACCTGCAACCACACGTATACAGACTGCATACATAGACACATGCTCATAATCTTAAAAACAGAGAAAAGATCCATTTGTTTCTTTAACCTACCCCACTAGTAGTGAGTGTTGCTAATTTGGCATTTTTTTAATGTCAACTTCTTTATCTTGGAGGTCGTTTCTCTGTAGATCTTTCCAGTTGTTAATAATCTTTGCTAGGTAACTACCTAAACACACACACACACACACACACACACACACACACACACACACACACACACACACACACACCCCACCCTTAAATAGTACCTCTCTCCAATGAACTAAATTTCTATAATTTGTTCAAGAAATTCACCTCTAATATTTTTGCCATCTCATTCCCTGGGCAACTTGGCAGCTACCACGCAAATAATCTGAAATCACATTCTAAACATGACTGTGGCTACCCTCACTGAACAGGTAATATCTCATCAGTTACAGACATGGCTGTAACAGAAGAGGCTACACCATAGAATTGAGTGTTCACAGCATAAGGAATAGATTCTGTCTGACGGCCGGAGACTATGGAGCCAAAAAGTGGTGGGGTAAAGACCTGCCTGAATCTGAGTATAACCCTGCTTCTTAACCACGGGGCTGTATGGATTCCTCCACTGTGCCGATGCTGTCATTCACACAGAACAATGAAAATTTCAGTTACTATTGAGTGGGACTTCCTGTGGACATGGAGCATTAATACAGATGCCTGAACAACACTGCAAGCTTTTTCTCAACCTTGGCACCAATCATGATGTGTGTCAGTCAATTATTTGTTGCTGACAACTACCCTGAATATTTCAGATTATGTTTTAAATCTGGTGTGTGTGTGTGGGGGGGTGCATCTATGTGTCGATATGTCTATATGAGCACAGTACCCACAAAGGCCAGAAGAAAGAGTCATGTCCCCTGGAGCTGGAGTTACACGTCGTTGTGAGTTACCCTAATGTGGGTCCCAGCCCTACCCTGAGCATTTTAGCATATTAAGCTTTCTCCTTGTCTATTGCACACAAAATGTCAAATCTGTGCCATACTCCTGATTCACAACAATTAAAAAAAACAATCACCCATTGCCCAACACCCACTGTGAGAAAGGTATGTTCAATTGCTAATTGATGCAGGACTTGAACACAGAGCAGGCACAATAGTAGCAGATTCAAGCTCTTGGCTTACATTTTAAACTATTTTCTTCTGCACTGATTATAATTATAGAATTTGGTACTTGGAAGTAAAAAGGATGGCAGTGCTTTTCTGACATGCTTATATTGTACCAACCAGCATCTAAACTGGGCCCAAATAGCTCAGATATAAGCTTTAAGGTCAATTTCATTGCATTGTAAAATAATCTCTAGTGCTTGAAATGGTAAAGAGGTTTCCTATTTATCTCAGCTCATGAAAAATAAATGCCCTCCAACTTTGATGTAGAAATATCCTTGTAGAATATTCTTTATTATAGCTACTCTCTGGAAAGAAAAAAAAGGTTCATCTGTATGTTTTAAGTGTGGACCCTATAAACTACAAAAACTGACTTCATGAGGAAAAGTTATAAAATATTCTGCCATTGAACACTTAAAAAAAATTAACTCAAGTCAAACTAAAACCCAAATGGCTGGTGAAAGCACTGTATGAGATGCTGCTCCTGGCAAGATTTCCCAGGTGAAGCTACAGAGAAAGCCTTTCCCCTGAGCTGTATTTACTTAAATCTCTTCTCACAGGACCTTTGAACAGGGCAGGAAAGGCAGGTTCCTGCCCCATTCAGAACAATTTTATAGAGCTATGAAGTACAAACTTTTCTCATATGAACACACTGAATGGATATGACACGCCCATAACTGAGATTCACTACAATATTGATTTAAGAGGTTCTGCGGTCTCTCTGGGGAGAATATACTGGAATTGAGGGCAGCTCCATGCTTGAATGAGGCCCACCCACCCGGACCCTTCCTGTGGAAGCCAGTGCTATGGCCATCAGCAAGAGCTGGCCTTGGATGAAAAGTTAATTGCACCACAGACAACACAGGTGAACCTCAAAAACAATTCTAAAAGCTATTTATTTAGTTCTAAGGGCTATGTGAGTTAATGTATCCAATCCCAAGCATCCCCTTTCCAGCTCCACCTTCATTCTATCCATTTAGACCTTTCATTTAAAGTATAAACTTCTCAAATTGGGACAGGCAAGATGGCTAAGCAGCTAGAGGTACTTGCTGCTAAAACTGATGATCCGAGTTCAGTCCCCAAGATTCAGATGAGGGAGGACAAGAATAGATTCCTGTAAATTGTTCTCTATTGACCTCCACATGCTAACTGTGGCATATGTACACACACACACACACACACAGAGAGAGAGAGAGAGAGAGAGAGAGAGAGAGAGAGAGAGAATAAACTCTAATAAAGTTTTTAAACAATTCGTCAATTTGTTTCTGCGTGTGTAGCATGGATTGAATGCAAAATGGTGACACACACAAAAGAAAAGCCAGGTCATTATCCTGTGCTATAGATGTCGACACTGTTGGAGATGCCCATTGATGGGGGAGAAAGTGGGAAAATGGAATTGTACTTTAATTCCTAAGCTCCAAACAAACTTATGCAGAGACGCTTATACCTCCCGGTTTTCATTATCCTCACCATGCATAAATCATCAGAAGTTAATGCAGGAAACCTCAGCTATCTTCCCAGTTTTTTAATCTAAACCAAACAAGAACAGAATGTCCAAAGCACCAGAGCACAATACAGACAGACGCCGTGTGAACACATGTGAAGATCTTCAGAGCATTAGCTGACAAAGACTGTAAATCTACAAATTACTGACAAGAAGGAGAAAGAAATCAAAGACAGTCTGCCCATGGCATCCACTTCTCTCTGCTTATGGTTTGTCATCAGGTGTGCCATCAATCATACACCCCAACTCCTGCCTGCCCAGCCACAGTCTGACATCAAGTAGGTCTAGAATCAATGCTAGGCAAATAGGTATTGGAAAAGGTCTATAAATGATCTCAGAATAAAGAAGATGACAATCACGAGCTAGCTTGTTTCAGTCGCGTGGCATCAAAACTCCTGCATCCTCCTGCTACCCCAACCTCAGAATCCCTTGCTATGTGAGAAAAGGAAACGGGAGCGTTTGGGAAGGCCAGGGATGGAAAGTTAGCTCCTGTCAAGACAAGGATTGGGCAGGTTAACCAAGAGCACTCACGAGAGACCACATGCATACATTTGACTATCTTTAATTGCCATTCAAGGCTAAGACAGATCATCAATGACACCTTTCAAGAAACAAAACAACACAAACAATATTCTATGATATATAAGGTCAGGTCAAGAGGAATACGGCAAGAGATGGAGCTTTGCCACATGGGAAATGTCATTGGGCAAAGAACAAATATACCATTGTGCTTAGAAACTTGGCCCAGACATCTGGCTAGTATTGTTACTGATACAATGCTCACAACCACACACACACACACACACACACACACACACACACACACACACACACACACACACACACACTCATACTCTCTCACACACATTTTAAAAAGACAAACCAGAGTAGTAGGAGTAACTCAAGAAAAAAGTAATCCAAATAGAATTTACCTAACAATTGTCCAAGGTTACAATTGTGGTGCTGCATAGATTGTCTCAATTAAGAAATTAATTTCTTCAGTCATCAGATGATCCAGCATTCATCTGTCTCAGAATAAGAACCTTGGCCATGTATTTTCAAATGTGATGAAGTTTATGGGACTTACCAGTAGCTCCATGTCAGAGCGGAGGTCTGGCATGCCCCATTCTCTCTCCTTGAGAAGTCTCAATACCCAGTGTATATTCTCACCAAGATTCTGGACCCTGTAGTATCTTCTCTCAAGTAGGGGGTGGGTGGCTTTTTGTGATTTGTTTCTGTCATTTGACTTTTGAGACAGAGATATATGTAGCCCAGGGTAGCCTCAAACTCCCTATGTCGCTGAAATGACTTGGAACTACTGCTTCTCCTGGCTCTACCTCTACGTGCTGGAACTGACAAGCACATAAAACAAGGTGGGCTCTTAGGGCAAAGTCTCTGTGTGCCTACAAAAATGACTTTTCTGTATTTGAAGTTACAGATGGAATGGCTTCCAGTTCTAAAGGGCCAGGCACATCCTGTACAAGGAAGGTATTGGATGCATTCAGCTCTTTTATTAAAATGCATTGTGAATATATGCGATTGGTGACCTTCAAGAGAGCAAGGTTGCATGAGGTTGTTAAGAGTAACACGCGGAGAAGTGTCCAAATCAAACAGACACCATCTCGCTCTCACCCAGAACTAAAACAAAAGATGAGAGGGTGCAGCGACTCTTCACTATGTAGTTTCCCATGGTCTCAGTTTTCAAAATGTCAGTGCCCTTTATGCCTTCTGCCACCAAATTCTAACTAACTCTGCCAGTTAAAATGCTTACTTTCTCTTTGTCATCTTTTTTTTTTTTTTCATAACCCCCTGCCCCGACTGTCTTCAGAAATCTTCAAAATGTCTACCAGAGATCTTCCCCCAACCCCCGTGTCCACTTTGCTGATCGGGTCTACTGCTACCAAAATTATGCTTCTTTCAGAAAAACGAAAACAGCTTAACTTTCTGACATTCTGTGTACACAAAATCATACTCAGCTCCTTCAGCCCAACTGGAGAACACTCCATTTTTCATCCATCACTCCCATCTTCTGTCTTTTAAAATGTCCCATCGCCTGCCCCTCTTGTCTCAGCAGCAAAGAGGCTAGCTGCACCACGTGTCTTTCGTGGAACATAAAACGCAGTCCACACCTGGCACCCAGCTCACTCACCCTCAAACCTTTTGCTCCCTCACATCCTCTGGGCATAAAACCCAGAGGAGAAATATAAAGAGGCATTCCTTTACACATGCATTCTTTATAATGCAGCAAAGCTGCTGAGAGTCAGTAGACTAGTCACATAAACACATGAAAAAGTTAAGCATAAATTTCACAAGGAAGGGAGGGCAGAATTTTACCAGAAATCTATGTTAAGAGGGTGATGGTGTTCCAGCATTAAATTTAGCTGTGACCTTTCTAGAAGGCAAAGTTCTCATGACTTTCTCTATGTCAGAGCTTTCATCGTTGGGCATTTGCTAACACTAGTATCTTGACTATAAACTTGGGGGAGGGAATGGGTATGCGAGCCACCCATTTTAGAACCCTAACCCTCCCAAGCCCCCACCCCACTTTCTAGTATGTCATGGTCACTTTTTGGATTTTTTGTTAAAAATGCAAACAGCAGAAGTTTTCCAAGAAATATTCCCATAAACCAGAGATTCCCAGTTGCAACATCAGAGCCAACCATGCTAAAGATGACTTTCCCACTAGAAACAAGAAAAATTTATTAGAGAGCCCTGCCACTCTGGTCTTCCTCACAGTTAAATTCCCCCGTGCAAATTAATAACTTGACATTCAGATTAATGAGTTATAGTTTTATGATTAGTGTGCCTTGGCGAGGGATAAGCTCTGTTTTATGGAAAAAAAATGCATCTCTGACCTGTGAGGCTGAGATCTGAATTCCAGCCAATGCTAGCTCCATGCCAGCCCCTCACCCCACAGCATACACTCAGAGAGGAAATGACTGTCAGTCCCTGCTACCTTAACTCAGAGGGCCTCTAGCATAATCAGCTCTCACGAACTATCCTCAAATAAAAAAGCCAAGAGGAAGAAACTAGAGAGACTGCTCAGTGGTTAAGAGCACTTCCTGCTCTTTCAGAGGAACAAAGTTCAGTTCCCAGCACCTAAGCTTGAGGAGTCACAGACGCCTTGGAATCTAGCATCCAGGGGAGACACATTCATATGCTCATACAGACATGAAGAGCACAATTGGTTGTCCAGCACCAAATCATCCCAGTAAACATTAAATATTAGTACACAGGTGGAGGCGTTTGTAATTATGAATGGATATGTACATACATCCATATATGCATGTTACAACCGTAATTGCAAAAGGAAGCTGTGATATTAAAAGAGAGCAAGGAGGGGTATATGGTAGGAGGAAAGGGAAGCAAGAAATGATGTTATTAGAACGTAACCTTCAAACAGAATTAACATAAATATAAGTAAAAGTATGTCTTTAAAATATAGTAAACCCCCAAAGCAAACAAATAAAAAACAAAATTGAAAAAAAGTATATAGAATACTTGAATGAGTCTGGGGTTTTAGTTTTGGATTTGAGGTGATTTCGTTTCTTTGGTTCTCCACATCCCACCTCTTGTTCTAGTATATCTATTTTTGAAATCAATTTAAGGAACATTACTGACATTGTGTTTAAATGGGGTTAATGCACTCAAATGTGTTAGTGAAGAAATGAATGACTCTCCAAGTAAAAAGGCATGTGAAATAATTGTGACTATGGAAGTCATTGCTAAAGTATCATATATATGCATGGTTTTATTTCTCTATTTGCTCATTTAAAACAGAAAGAGCAAATGGAAATGGACAAAGTCCCTTCATCTTCAAGCAGATATACTGGAAACAGCCAACAGAACCCTCACAAGCAAAGCTGAAATCTATCCATGGGCATTTAGTATGGTTCAGACAAAACGAAAACAAAATCTAGGAACTCCAAGTGCCTGAATGTGACTTACAGATGAAAATCAAAAATGGAAGAGCATATTTGTATGTATAAATATAAAAATATAAGAATCATATTATGAATGAAATAAAGACTCTGATACAGAGTTCTTTTGATGAAAGAAAGCTTTGAAAAATCGTCTTCATTTATTCCTTTGAACACTTATCATGAAGCTGGCTTGTGTTTACGCTGGGCCAGTAAGTAGTTTAGCAGAGTGCATGCTCTCCTCACAGAGATCATGAAGAATCTGCTCCCCTTAGAACAGTATCTCTTTTCATGCTCTCAGTAAATCATGGTTGTGATGGCAACAAAAATAAACCCAAATAGTTTTGTAAGACCTGAGACGCATCCCAGCATGAGTATGTGTTTCAACACATATCTGTTTACAGTCTTTGATAAAACTACACCTCAAATACAGATACAAAGATTGACTGTACTGCTTTGGGAACTTGTTTCTAGAGGTTTGTGTTGGCATGTTGTATTTTATAAGAAGCATCTGTCCTCTCCTACCTTCTGGGTTAAGATGCAGAATTTTATTTTCTTTTTGTCCCTTATCAAATGTCATATGACCATTCAGAAGCACTTACACCAATGCTGTTTCCAAATCTCCATGTCAAACAACAAATAGACATTCTTAATATACATCCCTGAGCAAAAGAAAGCATACAGGTAGCCCTCTCTAAACTCAAAGACTAGCCAGCCATCACCAGCCTTGGCAGGCCAGCTTATGGCATGTATTGACAACCTGGCCAATGATGTTGGTATTTGAGTACAATCCTTGTTCTCACGCCCCTTCTTCTGTGACAACACTCTTCACATCAAACCCAGACTAAAGAATCATAATGAAGGTGAGGCCGGTTCCACCGTCCTTTGCTGAAAACCCTTGCTTGAAGGTACCCTCACACATAAGGTGCTTGGGCACATGGAGCCAGGAAAGTACTTCCAGAATCAAGGTGTCTCTGACCTTTCCCCTACTCTCCTGATGGCTTCCCCAGCTTCCCCATGTACACATCCTTCCCCTGGTGTTCACGTCCTCATGCAGGGGTAGGGAAGAACCCTGGTATTGCTAGAAAGTTAGCTTCCTCCCTCCCTCCCTCCCTCTCTCCCTGAAACCTCACTATCAATCATAGTAAAGAAGAGTGGGGAGTGTGACCACACCTGGATGGACTTTTGTCACGAGAGATAACGCCTCTCTATTGGTGTCACGTTCAAAGAAAATCAGCTAGCAGTGAAGTTTGGCTCCCTGGGTCCATTCATTGCCCCTAACGCTCACTTGCTGTGACTGGAAATCCTGCACATTTCCTCCCCACTCCTGTCTCCTCTAGGAAGCATGTGGGTTTCTGAACTTCAGGAAGCGGGAAGGTGCATGCACTCTGTGATTTTTCCCATGAGCACACAGCGATTCCTTATCCTGTCCTTCACTTGTCAATCTGTTTATTGCAGGTTCACACCAGCAGACCTTCACCATGCTGGGAGACATCCTTTTGTCCCCAAGACTTCTGTGGTTATCAGATGCCCTTTGGAGCAAGTATTCCAAGGATGGCCACACCCTCTCATGGCCTGCATGATGCAGAGAAGGCTACCTCCCTCAATTAACCTCCTGCTATATCCTCCACCGTTGCAGAAAAGCGACCACAGGATTTCCTACGAGCAGGAGAAGGGACGCAGACCACAGCAGACTCTCGTCACTGCCAAGACCAGCTGAAAATAACCACTGCAGGCTACACTGACCAGTCATTCAACAAGTGGAAAAATCTAGAAGTAGCCTGAGGAGTTGATCTTGCAAAGGCTAGTTTACAAAGACTGCTGTTATGAACAGTATATGGATAAATTACTACTGCCTTTCCCTGATGACTCTGAGAAAATTGAAGCTACACTGAATAGGCTTAACAGATGCTATGCATTAGAAAACAATGGTACTTGGGGTAAATAAAGAGAAAAAGAAAGGTTTCCTGAATTTTTTTCCTATGAAGTTGTATGATTTATTTTATATTATACTTGTAGTATATTCAACTATTATAAACTAAGGTAGTACTGTGTTCTTTGTGGCTATAATAATTAATTGGTACATAAGCAATACAGTTAATAACAAGAAAAAAGCAATCCAGTGCCTGGTGGCTTCAATATGTGTAAAAACCATTTTTGAAATGTTGCTTCTATAATGAGCCTTTGGTGTTAGAACTGTATTTATTTTTTAATTTGAGGATTATAAGACTGGAAATTACCATTGTTTTTAGCTGACCTGTAGAACTTGATGGTAAGACACTACTGCTGAAGATACTACACACTTGTCTTCATGAAGAAAACAAGTTGGTATGCACAGTACTAGGAGAGAAAAGTAATCAGCGGTCTCACCCACCTGTGAACCCTGTGAGCTTCAGCAACAGTTACCCTTGTGAGATATGTCTGCCAAAGCAATAATGACATGAATATGGGAGTAACCAACTACCCTCAGATTGGATTTAAAGGGGGCTCCACAAGATGGAGCTCATGCCTGACATTGTTATCTAGACCAAAAACCTGTGGCTGTGTAGCTCACAGAGCCTTGGGAGACCCTAACACCAATTATTCTGTTACATAGGCATAGTAATAAATGCCCCATAGGTTCTTATCTTCAGTCCTATACATGAGCGCATCTCTCAGCCCTCATCATAAAGTCTTCTTTTTTGAAGTAGATGTGATTAACACAAAGACCCCAAAACTGGCCAACACGCAGAAAATAAGTGACTGTAGAGTACGCAGCCCTGAATGGGGCATCTATATCCCATCCATACTCCCGAGGCTCAGGGTTCAACATGGAAGGAGGTGGAAGAGTTTAAGGGCCAGAGGTAATGGA
This sequence comes from Cricetulus griseus, assembly GCF_003668045.3. Classification (NCBI taxonomy): domain Eukaryota; kingdom Metazoa; phylum Chordata; class Mammalia; order Rodentia; family Cricetidae; genus Cricetulus; species Cricetulus griseus. The sequence goes on from NC_048601.1 coordinate 7,898,422, forward strand.
TACCTGTGCAAAATAGTGTTTGTCAGACATGACAACACCTTTGCTCACGTGATCTCACAGATGGTACACTGTATGCATAAGAACTACACACAATCAAGCCAGCCAAAATACCCAGTTTGAATGAAGAAGGAACTCATGAAGTCTAACTTCTATCTGAGCAACCATTGGCAATTGATGGCTAGTTGGGGATAGACAGTTCTTTTCAGGGATGCAGTCCCTAACAGGGGCCCTGCTCCAGGAGATGGCTGCACAGCCATTCACATACAGGCACAGCAGTAACTAGAGTCAATGGATTGTTTTTTTGTTTTTTTGTTTTTTTTTAAGGAGCACATGAAGATAACAATTCTGAAAAAAAAATGTCTTTCAAAATAAAGTATGGCATATAATATCAACTAGAGCCTGAATCGAATCAGAAGCAAAACTCAGGTGTGAATTCATGACACAATTGGCTGGCAATGGGCATCATCATCCACTTGGTAAATAAGCTCCTCCGGGGGGAGGAGGGGTCAATCAACTGTCTCTCTACAAGCTGCACCCTTCTCCTTAGAAGCACCTATGCCAACTCTAGCATCTTCCTCTCTCTCCACTCCCATCTGACTGCTTGGTAGTGACTTCAACTACAATTTATCAACACTGAACAGCACTGCAATCAACTTACATGGAACTGCATAATTTCTAAGATCTGCAAGTGGTCCGTTAACTACATAAATCTGTTGTCCTTGTTTAACTTGGCTCTCCTTATTTAGCTTATGCCCTTCCATGCCTCAGCCGTAGGCTAGAATAGAGACTGTCCTCACCCCCCAGGACATCTGATGGAAGCTCCTTCCTCTTCTTCCCTTCCATGTAACCTTCAAATCCTTCACTAGGTTCTATGACTCTTCTGAAACAGATAGAATCACTTAAGTTCAGAAAGTATGCAACACACACACATTTTAAGGCTTTGATGTAACACAGTCTAGCATCTCTACCCAATTAATATAATAACTTGTTGCTTAGCTTGTGGAACAGCTTTTATGAACTAGGTTTACAGGTGAGGAAAACAAAAAGGATAGTCAAGAAATAACTTACGAGCTAATCGCAAAGGGGAAATATTGGGAAAATTTGTGAATGTTTGGGTTCATTAACTACTTTTCATTTTGTTTTGTGGTTTTTTGTTTCAGAGACCAGCTCTCATGCATCTCAGGTTAGTCCAAAATTCACTGTGTTACTTAGGCTGCCACTGAGCTCCTATACTTCTGCCTGTGCCTCCCAAGTGCTGAATTACAGGAGTTTGGCACCAAATCCGGTTTTCACAAATGATTCTATGTGCCTACACATATGCACACATTTGTTTGCACATGGGTATGCAAATTTATTTCCCATAATACTAGGCCTTCTCATCAGAGGTAAGTTCAGAACTACTCAAGTGGGACTACAAAAGTCAGACTAGCCATATAGTGTAAGTAGACATAAGTTTGTATCCTTATATCCCTCATTCAAGGCATCTGGATTTCACCTTAAAACTCCGAAGTGTTCTAGAGCTCACCAGAAAACCCAGATTAATTGATGGGAAGATCCAGGAATATACACTTTAGTGGGTTTTTCAAGTAATTGTTTCATTCACACTAGATTTTGAAAATCATGGCATATACCTCTGTGTAAAAAGCAAAACATTGTGAGGAATTATGTAAACAAAGCCAGATAATCTTCTCACAAACTTTGACATCACCTGTACAAACCTACGAATTTTAAGTGTCCACGGTTACAGATCATAAACCATGCTTTGCTTCCCTTGGCATGATAGCTCTATAAGAATGAATAACAGCAAGGGAAGAGTCAGGGAGAAGGAGATAAAAATTCAAACATGAAGGCAGCAAACACCATCAAGTAAAGCCAAAGGTGGAGTAAGTTACACCTGCTTGTTGACTTTTTTTTTTTTTAATTCAGAGACCCATGGTCAAACATTGGGCAGAGCTTGGGGAGTCCTGCTGAGGAGAGGAGGAAGGATTGTAGGAGCCTGGGGCGGAGGGACAGGAACCTTACAGGAAAACCCACAGAAATGGCTAGCCTGGCTCATGGGAACTCACAGAGTCTGAACCAACAACCAGCGAGCCTGAATGGGACTGACAAAGGCCCTCTGCATATATGAGACAGTTGTGTAGCTTGATTATTTGGACTCTTGGAAATGGGAGCATCAGCCGTTCCTGGTGCTTAGACTGGCTCTTGGGAACTCATTTCTCATGCTGGATTGCCTTGTCCAGCCTGAATGCAGGGGGAGGTGCTTGATCTTGTTGACATTTTTAATCCCTTCTAGTTACATGAGAAGTTCAAGCTCACATAAAACTGCCAGTAGGTACGCTTACAAGTCAATGTGACAAACAAATGCTTTAGAACTAAAGAATAAGAATCTATATTCATGTAAATAAGAATCTAAGTTCATGTCAAGAAAGCTCACCCACCAGACAGCACAAGAAATATTTGTAAAGAATTAGCCCCTTGATTTTTTTTTTCTGCCCAAGCAAACGTTAGCTTGAGTTGTGTGCACTCATTTTTATGGGCTTGCATTTCTGACTGACACTTTATGTTTGCGATAACCACTTATCAGTGTTCACTCATATCTTTCTCCAACATTCCCAGCTTAATTCTCACGCTTCAAATGAGGACCAGTTAATAGCTGGAAGAAGTTCCACCACTCACACTTAAAACATCCAACAATAGTTCTCGAAGAGGGTTGGAAGATCCAACCCAACTGTGATTCAAATCAAAAGGAATGAAGAGACTGTCACAATGAGCTACCACTGGATAAATGTATCGGGACACGTGTCCTGTCTGTCTAGAAAAAAAATGATTTTAATCACAAGAAAAACAAAACTAAGAGTAAGGCAGTTGCTATTTGAAATAAGACAACCACACAGCTCTGTATTCTGCTGTTAGCAGCTTTGCTTCTAAATATTGTATTAAAATGTCTAGCATATTCACAACCAGTTTGATCATAATTTGATGACTAAGAAAATTTAAGTGCAGAATTAACTTCTCAGTTTGTTGGTCATTTTCCAGTAGAAGTCGTATTTAGATTTGGTAAGATTATTCAAAGGGCTCAAACATTGAAAGTTGCCATTAACAGAAATCAGAACTACAGAGATAACTGACAGCTATAGAAAGAGACATCAATCACCATTAAATGGTCAGAACTTTGTCCTATGCATTCTACTAAGTTTATCTGGGGGTCATTAAAATCTAAATAACATATTCAAAACAAATGTCCTATTTCAATGAAAAGACAGCATCTCTATTGAGTATTAAAACTGAACCAGCAAGATGATCCTTATTTAACTGAAAATTTTTTATTTTATCAAGTCAAATTCTACTAAACACCAGGATGGCTAAGTCTCTCTCTCTCTCTCTCTCTCTCTCTCTCTCTCTCTCTCTCTCTCTCTCTCTCTCTCTCTCTCTTTCTCTCTCTCTCTTCTTCTTCTTCTTCTTTTCCTTCCTTCCTTCCTTCCTTCCTTCCTTCCTTCCTTCCTTCCTTCCTGTCTGTCTGTCTGTCTTTCTGTCTGCCACACTTTACAGCCCAGTCTGGCTCTGACCTCATAACCCTCCTACCCCAGCCCCACAATGGCTAGTTTTGCATGTCTGCACCTCCATGCCTGGCTATAGATTTCTGTTTCCATAAAATGTTGTAAACTGTTGGGGCTGGGGTCACAGATCAGTAGTTAGAAACTCATACTGCCCTTACAAAACACCCAGTTTGGTTCCCAGCACTCAAGTCAGATGGCTGACCACGGCCTGTAACTGCAGCTCCAGAGAATCCAATGCCCTCTTCTGGCTTCCAAGAGCACCTATACTCAAGTATACACATGGACACACACTAATAAAAAACAAACATTTATACAGCAGTGATCTTGAATGTAGATTTTGGTGGTTTTTCAGTTGTTAATGATGTATAAATAAACGAACAAGACACATATTGAACATGGGATTTCCCATTAGTAAGGGTACAGGAAAGTTCAGCCCTATATGTGAAACATCACAGAAGACTTTTTAAAAAACATTTTATTATTTTTATTTATGTGCATGAGTGTTAGCCTGCATGTAAGAGTGTAGCATGTGCATGCATACATGCAGTGCCTATGAAGGTCAAAAGAGGTCGTTGGATTCCCTGAAACTGGTATTACAGATGTGATGAGTGTGAGCAGCATGTGCCACTGGGGACTAAATCCAGGTCCCCAGCAAGAGAAGTCAAGAGTTCTTAAACACTGAGCCATCCTTCCAGGCCCTCAGAAGACATTTTAAGAAGCAGAAGGGGAAAAAATGCCAACAACACATCAAATTTGTAAATTCTCAGACTTGTCCATAGCCGCTTTTCTTTGCTTTAAACATTTTAGTCTCTACCCAATCTCAAGGGACTGGAGGGGATAAATATTTTATTTAACAGACATTTCTTTTCCGTCCACACATCCTGCCAACCAGCACCTACAAAAAACAAGGCACTCAGCCAAAATTTTCTAAGGGAAATGTTTATGGGTAAGATGGGGAGGCTGCAAAATTGATTTCTTTTCTAATGAAACCTGTCATGGTCTGGATGTAACTTCTTTCATTCCGAGGCTTAGAAAGAAAATCCCCTAGGAAACACAGGACAGTCACTAGGCTCTCTCCTTCCAAAGCTTAGGGGCACTGCTACAGAGGCTAGACCCCAAAACACTAACCTCACAATGCGGGGGAGGTGTCTCATGCCAACATCTATCTGACTGTGACTTTAAGGAGTATGTCTCACATGAACCTGCTATTTTGATCCCTGAAAATCTTTTGGCTCAAAACAAACAAGAATACTAGTGCTGTCTCTATTTGTATTCACACCTTCAAAGGGTGATAAGGGTGCCATAGGCTACACATAGCAGTACACAAATTTGCCAGTAGACAAAACATCCCCAACAACATCTCTGTGATGTCAAAACTCTCACCAGGTTTATCAGCGTGAATTGTGTATGCCTGGAGAGTGGAAATGCTTGCCACGGCTGGCCTTAGCATAAATTCTCAGTGCTTTACAACGACGTCAGAAGAGGAAAGGGTTTTATTAAAACCTTATTAACTCCAAACCACAAGCTTCTCACATAAAATCATTCCAGTGTTCTCAAAGTAACCTGTGGAGGATAGAGAGGCATTCCTGACATTTTTAGATGCCCTTGAGAGAGAAGAATTTATTAAGTAAAAATGACATGAAATGAAATGGATGGGGGGGGTGAAGGAGAAAGAGAGACAGACAGACAGACAGACAGATAAAGAAAATGACTGGGGGAAATTCCAAAAAGACAAATAAATAAAACTAGGGAAAGGGGAGAAATAACTAGCTACATTAAAATGTACTCTTTCAAATGGTGAATGTCTGTTATAGTGCATAGTCTTTGGATTACTCCATCAAGTCTAAAGTTGGCTTTAACTTCAGTGAACCTCATCTGTTTTACTTCTTTGCATCAGAATTTTCTCTCTGTATAACATGATTATATTGCTTTGTTTTTTTTTTCATTAGTTCCAGGGTGTTATTGAGAAATCTAGTATCTTTTTTATTTTATAGTTTCTCAAGAGAGTTTCTCTGTGTAACAGCTCTGGCTGGCCCAGAACTTGCTTGGTAGTCCAGCATGCCCTTGAACTAACAAAAATCTGCCTTCCTCTGCCTCCCAAGTGCTGGGATTAAAAGTGTGCACCACCGCAGCCCAGCTTAGGTATCCATTATTAATCTACAATGTAAATATAAAATAATATACCTTGACTCGTGTGGCCATCTGCACTAAATTCAGATAAAACCCATCATACACAGAATATGTGCCTTACCTTAAAATTAGTTGTGTGTATCTACAGCTGTAGGCATAGTTATGAAAAGGCATGTCATGTATGCAGAGTATTTTTGTGATTAATTCTCCACATAATGTCAGAGCTCCATCTAGAATTAACGACTCCCTGGAGTTTGATGGGAAAACGATTTTAGACATGCTGAGACTTCTTCCCATAAGACAGTCTGCAATCTCAACCTGCTTTGAGAATTTAGAAAGGGACTAAAGACCTAATTTGAGTGTCTAGATGCTGTGTTCTGTACCATGGAACTCTCAGGCTTCCTCACACACAGAACAGAGCCCTCATTCTCCTTCCAGCCCCACAACTGAGGTCTACAGAAGCAAAGGTGATGGGTGACTGCATCCCCACAGACTCCACTAACAGGTCTGCCGCTTTAGTCGCCGATTTTAGGAAGACAGTGTCCTGCCCTACAGATGTAAGCACTTTCGTTGCCAAAGAGTACAATCAGAACAACCTGGACATGCGATCTGGAGGCAGATGCAATCCCTGGCACACAGGAAGCCAGGAAAGACGGAACCACAGTTAACTGTGATACTGTCCTGAATTGGCTGTACAGGCTCTGCCCTAAAGAGTGTTAAATTTCCCCTGAATTCAAATAACCACATTTGCATCAATAAATACTGACAAAAACATCAAATGAAGAGAATGCCGTCCGTACAGTTGCCAACTGCTAGAATGAGACAAAAGGTGCAATTAAAACTATGCCAGAGCCAGAAATACGGTTTTTAAATGCTACCATTGAATCTACGTATATTTTCACTGTATGTGAAGATGCGACATCAAAATGCATACGTAGCTCCACTGACCAGTGGTGGCCATCAGCCTGAATCATGAGCACACTGAGAATGCCTTTGGTATAAAACACGTATTGGATATTTGGCTCAGTGCAAGTAAACCAGGATGTAATATCTCTCCATTTTCATCTTGACTACATGCTGGTCCAAATATAGTATTATTATAAAACTTTATCTTTCCTTTTAGTCTTTTTAATGTAAATACTAGACAATGCAAAGCTAAATGTGTGCTATATTTCTACTAACTATACAAGGCACTCTCCCAGGACACTAGCAGGACTGTTTTCATCAAAGCCACTGGGTGACACTGTTCTCCGCAAAACTGACACAACCAAGGCAATTTCCTGGCAGTGGAAAACGACACATGTACAGGATATGTACAGGTCATACATGCACACACAAGTATGCACATGCCTACATGTGTAAATACACACCAGCCTGGCACCCAACAAAGCGCATCTCTTTAAGACCACTCATCAACTCGGGGTGAAAGACTTGGTAGCCCTCGGACTTTCATCACTCTGTTGGGACTTGGAAGACTTGATAATTCTGATGATCATTTGTAGGTCCCTTAATGGTAATGGCAGCTGGGATGAGAGCAGCCATGCAGAAAGAGTTTAGTTTGGGGCTTTCCCCGAAAGACCTTTTGTCCTTTAAATAATAATGTCCCTCATGTGAACCCCTAATATCACAAGTAGTTAACATTTTTATGACTTTTGAAGGAGACTGGCCAAACTAATTTAAGGGACACAAGCTGCTGTTTTCACTAACAACAAGGGTTTTACAGCTTCTAGGGTCATTTTCTTGGCTTGAATTTAAAATCCTGAACATCTTTCAATCAATTTCTTTAAAAGGAGGAGAGGCAAATAGTTATATGCTGCCACTGGAGACTTCAGCTGGGTGAGATGAAGATTCTGCAGTTAGACTTTTCACTGCCACAAACATCTGTGGGTGGGACAAAGCTGACAAGAACACACTCCCACTCCAGGGCTGCCTGGCTTGGTCATTTCATTTCAATAACATAAGAAGTTCCATGTTATCTTTTAACCTCTGATATACAGTCTTCTGAATTGCATTGGGGATCGAGACTTGGTTCCATAGGTAAGATTGCAAATGATGTCTGGCTTTGGCACTGTCCACCGCAGTCTCTTCCTGAATGTTTCCCAGGCAGCCTTCAACTGTCACAGTACTAGTGTGTTACAGTACAGCTGAGTGGCCTCACTTCAGCTACCAAGCTATACATTTCCTTGAGCCTCCTCCTCCATGCCCCTCTCTCCCTCTAGCTCAGGTCTGCTAATGACAGCCTGGCCTTGGGTGGAGCGTTATTCAGCATCGCTGGAGACAATCATGAGCCTCCATGAACTATCTAAAGACGACCAGTGTGTTCTCTTGAACACAGAGCACACCCTATGTCTAGTAACGTTTTGTCTTCATCTCAAAACCTGCTGTCCATGCACACTACTTTCCATTTCTAAAGATATGTTCTACATCTCCAAAGGGAAAGCTTGCTTCAAATTTAAAACATGTATGTTTAACATTTGAGTGATGAAGAATTTCCATTTATCTGGCTTTATGGGCATTTTTTACATAAAAGCAATTTTGCATAGAATTTCAGAAAACAGATGAGTGGGCCCTACATCCAAATTTAAAACCAGATACTATCTATATTACTTAAGTTATTGCTTTTTTCTTTTTCTTTTTTTTTTTTTTTTTTTTTTTTTTTGCTTTTTGAGATGGGGGGGGGTCTCACATAGCTCAGGCTAGCCTCAATCTTGTATGTGGTTGAAATCTGCCTTCCTGTTGCTACCTCCCAGTGCTGAGATGACAGGTGTGTGACTCCATGTCCTGTCTTCCAAATGTTGTCTCTAAATGGTCATCCACACATTTCCTGTGATTTTCCTCATGCAGGTTCCTCATCTCCCAACAGGTGCTCTAAGCCCTGAAGAGACAGAGCCATCGGCTTCTCTGTGTGTGGACAGCTTTGGCACACAGTATTTAGCACAAGGCCTGGTACACAAATGTGTTGACGTGACATTTGATGGGTCTCCTGACCAAAGGCCTGTATGAATGACATTAACTGAGAGAAGTATTTTCTTTTAAAACAGTATTATGCACGAGATAGAGTATGACAAATTCACATTTTTGACAATTATCCACCTGTGAATAATCCACATCAACAATCTATTAGTCTTTCACCCATGGTGATCGAATCTGTTTATTTTATGTTGCAAAGAGCACAAACATACATGCTTAGCTCAAAGTTAAAGCAATTCTCAAAGGTAACCTCACCAAAAAAAAAAAAAAAAAAAAAAGGCAAAAATCTCTTGCAAAACAAAATACTTCCAGTAAAAATGCTCTCAACAATAAAAGTTCATAAAGGCAATAGTTCATTATCTATAACTAGGCACAGAAAGGTATTGGACCATTAGAAAATCAAATGACCTTAACATAAGAATGCAAAACCTAAAATGTAAGGACATGGAGATTTGGTGGCTCTAGGGTTCCTCAGAATTATGTGGGAGGACTCCATCATACCTATGAATGTGGGGAGCAGGCACAAGCTGTGGTTTCAATCAGCATGCAGAACTTTTAGAAAATATGATTATTAAATAGCACCCAGAAAAGAGGAAGGAGGAAGACGCCATAGGGTGAAGAGACCCACAAGAACTAAGAAGCAATGCACCACGGCCATGTGGATAGGTATCCGCCCACAATGCTAAAGAAACATTGCTAGTGACCCAGTGCAAATGCTCCAGCTTGCTGATGTCTCTCCAGACACTATGTGACACAACAGTGGCATTGATCCCATGTACCCACAACCATGTCCTCTGAAAAATGCAACTTCCACCCTAAATCCCCCCAACAAACTCACTCCTTTAAAGGAATCAAACAACAGGAGTTTTCAATGAAGTCAACATAAACTCCAGCAAGCTGTGGCCAGCACGAACCATATTAATTGAAGAAATTTTAAAATAGAAGCAGGCTTATTGGCTTGATAAACTCCCCACCTCAATGAACCCTATGAGAAGGATTTCAACGTGGAAAGTTCAGTGTAGCCAGGGCTTCAGGTAGCCAGGTGCATGCAGACTTGATTCTCAGAGCTAAATCTCAGCAGAATTACAACAAATTCACACAAATGTCACCACAGATAAAATGCATGTTTTTTCATGCCAGTGTCACTCATCCGGCTGGCCTGTACCCCCTCCCCCCAGACTTTTCCAGATGTATTTCATACACAGAGTCACTGTTCTGGTTGTTTATTTAATTAACATGACAGCCCAGCACACACTGTTTCTTTCAGCTCTACAGTTAAACTTTTTACACTTTAGGCTCAAGACAGAAAGAGTAAAGTGACTGTTTTCACTCCCTCCAACCTCTGGAAGTTTATATAGATTTTCAGACTATTTCTGTTAGTTAAAATGGCCCTTTGGTATGCTTTAAATATCTGTATTCACAAAGAAAAAATCACTGGAAAACAAAACATTATTTTCCCACCTTTCCCAGGAAGCTCAGAAATCCTTGTTTGCCTTTTTAGAGGTTGACATTAATAAATTTTAATTCTGTCATCAAGTCATAATCAATATTTCTATTTATATCACTATAAACTAAGGAATAATTCTGAAATATGATAGAAGCCACAATTTAAAATCCCATATTTCTTAAATGTATTTAATATAAGAAACATATCAAATACATTTAGAAATGTATACAACATTCTTTATGTTGAGAAAAATAGGGTATGGTTCTGTGATAGAACACTTTCCTGGCAATATATATATATATATATATATATATATATATATATATACCATTTTAAATGCTGACATTCTACTAAGACTGCCTGCAGGACCAGCATAGGTGGCTCGGTGGATAACGGCACTTGCCACCAAGCCTAACAACCAGAGGAGGATTCCCAGGACCCACATGGTGGAAGGTAGGGCTAAGTTCTGCAAGTTCTGACCCCTGTAAGCACATGCTATAGTGTGTAAACTCTCTCTCTCTCTCTCTCTCTCTCTCTCTCTCTCTCTCTCACACACACACACACACACACACACACACACACACACACACACACACGATTAAAAAAACTGTTTCCAAAATCACTGAGATGAAATATTTCTGTGCTTTGTAGCTGTACTGTGAAGACTATCAAGTTCTATTTGATTTTAAGCAATGGCATAAGAAAGCCCACCACATAACCACCACCCCATTCGCAGAAACCATTATCCTATGTTTCATTTTTATTGTTAAAATGTCCTTCTCACCCCAGTGATTAACAACTTGACCCTTCTCTGCTACCAAACTTAAATTCTAGTGTAAGGAGACTCACATAGGCTAATGACGCTCAACTGAATGTCTAGAGAAACAGCCACAGGAGAGCACAGCTTTTACTTTAGTAAGATGAAGTGTGCATCTCCTACATTTCTGACTACCTATGTCTATCCCAAAGAAATTAGTCCTTGGTGTGTCTCAAAGGCATTCATGGGGAGAGCAGGATGGTTGTATTTCTTTTTCTTATGAAGCCATATGTTTAAAATATTGAGTGCATAACAGGTAACTAAAATAAAATTAGATTTGGCTTGGAATCCATTAGAAATTAATGAGTATGCTGGATTCTGGATTCAGTCACTTTAGAGAAGTGCGTGTCCAATACCTTGTGGTGATACACACAGACAGCAGGCACGCCTTGAGTGTTTTCCTGAAGTTAAGAGGTGCAGAACTAACTTCGTGCTGAAAAACAGCCCTTACTAATCAAAATCATTCAATAAATCTAGGTATTCTGCATATTGGATGTTGTCAGGGGGACAGTACCAAGTTGGCAAGGTTATAGCTGCTGTCAGATGTAAGAATTCACTTCCAGAGGGCACATACCCCTCAGCAGACCCCAGTCTTCTTGGACCAACAGCCTAAAAAGTGTAGCTTGGCAACAGTCACATAAAATTGCAGCCTCTACAGGGCTGTCGAGGTTGAACTCCACCCCCCACCCCACCCCCAGATACTGTCAGCTTGTTCCTCCTCAGAAGACACTTCCTGCTGCCTGCAGACACACCTGGTGCTGCCATCTCTGACCAAAAACCGGACTTGGTTTTTCTATTCTGTGCTGCAAATTTTCTGGGTTACAAACTCAATTTTACGTGGGCTATCTGAACAATAGACTTTGTAACTCTAGACTTCTAGAGGGAGGGAGGGAGGGAGGGAGGGAGGGAGGGAGTCTTATGAGAATGTTAGTATATATTCTTCTGTGCCTTTTTAGAAAGTTGAGCCACTGAGAGGGAATTTATAAGCAGTGGTCACTGTCACCCACACAGAAAAGATAAGTGCCCCAGCTGTCTCACTTTGAAACTCCACAATGAGCAGCAGCTAAGTCAATACCTAGGAGGCCTCTGTTCAAACTCACCGGTTGCCTACAAGATCTGCCTTATTGGAGACAGAACTAAGTAACCTGGCAGCACTGGGGAGGAATGGTAGATGTTCCTTTTATAATTATTTTCACTCTGGACTTCGTCAAGTATGCAAATGATCATGACACCCTTTGCCCTCTTAATCAGAAGTTTGCTTCCTCATGATAAAAAAGATAAGCCATTTACTATATGGCTCCTAACCTTTTCACAGAGTTCGGCCAACGTATGAGCTGTCACCTCACCCTGTCTCATAAGATACTATCCCATGTCAGCCCCACCCTGTGGCCACAATTATGTTCAGCAAGAGCTTTAATGGGTCATATATAAAAACCAGCATTCAGTGAGAGTGACTTCACCCATGCCCTCATTAAAACTTCAAGGGTCCAGGTTGCTGCTGCAAGCAACTATTGGGGCTTCCTATCACCCTCAGTCAGAGTTTCTTGCTTTAGAACATTCTTCATCAACACTCCTTCAACAAAAAAAGATGATCAGGGTAGATGATAAGCGAGCACTATCTAAGTAATTAATCGATAAAAAACTCTGGGGGATAAAAAGGAGCTCAATAGGCCTTTATGAGATCATTACAGTCCTACAGAGAAAACCTATATAAATCTATGTTTATCAACGAAGCTGCTCAGTTCACCTGAAGGCCTTCTGGTCTCTAATCCACTCTGAACTCCCTTAATCTGAAATGTCAGAAATTTAATTCTGAGGGCTAAGTGGCATTAATGTGGAGTCCAATTGCTTCTGATTCAGTCCAGATTTTCCCTGTAAATTGGTCATCAATGTTGGCAAGAACAGCATCACGTTTCCCTTAAGTTAAAGAGAAGTGTTGGCAATAGTTTTTTTTTTTTTTGATAGTCATGTTTTCATCCAAAAAGTTCTCTCTTGTGCACCGGTCCGTACTTCACTTACTTTATTCTGATCATCTCCAAATTCCTACACATTTATGCATCAGTGTCCTATATTTTTCCCTTTACTCTTTAAACCCAGAATTTTTTGTTTCTGCTAAACAAAAAAAAATTAAATACGTACAATTGTTTTCAAGTTAGCACAAGCATGTGAGGCTGTCAACCAGTCCGCTACATAATGTCAAAGAGCCACCCAGCTGGGTGATCAACTCCATTTCAGAAACAAACCAACCGCTCACACCATATGGTGACTGACGTTTCTAAGGAACACCTAACCAATTACCCCTAGAATACCCCCCCAAAAAGGCTAACTGTTATCATAGGAACAGCCTTTCACCCTGAAAATTATCTTAACAGGATCATTCATAGGCATGAATTTAAATGGGAAAAGTGTAAATTTCCATTTAGAGTGTAGAGTCAGCTTTCTGGAGCCCCTTCAGCCAGTGTCAGACCTGGTAGAGTAAACTGAGGCGGAAAACAAGACAAAACAAAACAAAACAAACTTCTCAGGTACAACTTGTGTAAAAAATTGGAAATGGCTCTCCTATACCATGCAGGGTAACTATTCTGTGACACTGAAGACATGTGCAAACTCCTCCTCGCCCCCTCCCCTCAAAAAAGAACCACCTAGGCGGGCACACGCGACTTCACTCCGCATTCAGCTCCCCCGCCTTCCCCTTCCTCAAATACACGTATCACTAGCGATCTTAGAGAGTCTGGATTAATGTTTCCTGCAAACCCTGCTGAGGAAGTCACTCGAACTTCTCAACACCTCGGCACCTCGGCTTATAAATGCTCCCGAGAAAGGTTAGTTTTCTGAGTGAACAATAAAAGCACAGCTTCCAGTTCTGCACCATTCTAAAGTTCACACACAGCCCTCAAGTGCAAAACCTAAGTTCAGAGTTCAGCACACACCAGTGTGTAACCACTGAAGTATATCTAAAGCCCTACGGGGCGGCCATCAGATCAGATACGGCTTCCCCAAAGCCACTGCAAAGCCTGTGGGCGCCTCACGGCCAAGGATGCCTGGCGGGGGGCTACAGAAACTCTTTTACTGGCTTTTATAAATGTTTACCTAGCACTTAATAAGAAACAAATTTTAATGTTTTTTAAAAAAGACACAAATATAGAAAATACACGTGTTGAAAATCACTTACTTCTAATAAAAAAAAATAAACTGATTCCAAGGATTTAGGGCGGGTAGAAATCCTTTGGAAAGCTCAGGGACTCACAAGCCAGGTGTAGGAGATTTGAAAACATGCCCCAGCTGTGGAAGCCCGCGCAACGCCACTTAATTTTGTCACTTTTTCTTGTTTTCTTTTGCGGTGCTTGGAAACTACTCCGCTAGATAGAGAACCAGCGAGAGAAAAACAAACAAACAAACAAAACTACTTTCTTAGTAAGTGTGAAGTTGTACTGTTTGGCAGAATGCCTTCCCGGTTGCCTGCGCTTCCCTCCCTGCACCGTTTTAAGCCCCCCTCCCCCAACGCCGGGCCCGAGCGCCCCCAAAGGTGCAGCCCCAGCTTACCTGCTCCCTGGGTATGCAGGGCAGGGAGGTCCTCCGGTGCGACTTGCCGCTGCAGCCAGACATCTCGCCGGCCACGACTGAGCTGGACCGCCTCCTCCTCTTCCACCCCGGAATCTCTTCCTTGGTCCTCGCGCTCAGCTGGGACCTAAACCGCTCCCTGGGCGGAGCCGGCCCGGAGCACTGCGGCAGGATCTGCTCGGCGTACCTGGCCAGCAGCAACCCCAACACGGCCGCCAAGTACGCCAGGTAAGGTCTCCAGGCGACCTTGAACCTCTCCAGGGAAACCAGGGCCACCGTCCTGAGCGCGCTAGTCAAGGCGACCATGAGAACGCCCAGCCTCAGCCTCAGCACCAGCCATGTCGCGCCACCCAGGCAGCTGAGCAGGACCCCCGCGGCGGGCAGCGACAGCAGGCGACCGTCCCCCACGCCCAGGGAGAGCTGCACCAGCGCTTCTCCGGCGCAGCAGGCGGCCAGCAGCGCGATGGCCAGAGGCAGGCGCACCCCGGCGCGCAGCAGGCACAAGCCCATCCAGAAGAAGGCGCACAGGAGACTGAAGAGCAGCGCGGCCGGCTGCAGCCAAGGGCTGAGCTGCGCGCCGCCCCCGGGAGCACCTCCCCGAGGGCCCGGGAAGACGCCCCCTCGGGCTCCTTCCTCCTCCTCCTCCTCGGCCGCCGCCGCCTCCTGACTCGACTCCAGCTCGCCTCCGACCTCCCCGCCGACCAGCCTCACCAGCAGCGCCAGCAGCACCGACACGGAGCCCGCGCACAACGCCGGGGACAGTTGCGGCGAGCGCCGGAGCGCCTGCGGAGCCTGGACTCCCCCGCAGCCTCGGCAGCCCGGCTTCCGCGGGGATGGAGGGGACGCGCCACCAAGGCGGGGGTCCCAGCTGGCCACCGGGGCGGGACTCGCCCTTCCGAGGCCCGGCTTGGCCCGGGCTTGGGCGGCCTCGCCGGGCACTGCCATGCTGGGAGTTCTGCGGGCAACCCCCACCAGTCCCACCCGCGCGCCCGCCCGCGCTCTTCTCTTCTCGATCCCACCCGCGGAGTCCCTTGTCCCCGGTCTACCCGAAGTTTCCGCGTTGCAGACAACTCGGGAGTGCGAGCTGAAGAGTTCTTCAAGTTGGCAGCTAGCGGGATCACGCTTGGACTCCCCACTCCCCACCCCTCTCCTTCGCTCTCTCTTCCTTTCTCTCTCAAAAAATCCTTCGCTCCACCCTCAGCCCGAGTTTACACCCTATGGGGTCTCTTTCTACTTCTGGATTGTAACGCTTGCCCAACACAAAGGTTGCTCAGAGTCCGCTGATGCCCCAGCAGCCAGGGTCGCGGGGCGAGCTCTGGCCATCCCCGGGCTGCTGAGCGTTCCACCGCCCCTCCCCCCTCCTCCCTTCTCCCCACAGCAATCCCTCTCTCTCTCTCTCTCTCTCTCTCTCTCTCTCTCTCTCTCTCTCTCTCTCTCTCTCTCTCTCTCTCCCTCCCTCCTCCCTCCTCCTCTCTCCCCCTCCCCCTCCCCTTTCTATCCCTCCCTCTCCTCCTCCCCTTTATCTCTTCCTCTATCACTCTCTCCTTGGCGGATCTTGCTCCTCTCGTTGCTCCAGGACACAGACTTCGTTTCACAGAGGTAGGAAGCTGAGATTCCCAGCCCCTCTGTGTCATGCCAGTTCATGGCAAAGAGTCTGGGGTAAAGAAAAGGAAGCTGAGACTAGTCTGGAAGTTGCTAAGTTCCACCAGAAAGACAGCCTGAGAGCCTCTGCAGCAGCCAGGATCGAGGAGCTGCGCGAGCTGGTGAAGAAAAGAGAGGCTGTTATCTTAGTTTTCTTTAAAAATCATGTTTTCTTTCTTTTTGATGCACGGTGACTGCTGTTTTTGCAGGGGGAAAAGGAGTGGAACTGATTGCTTAAAATTCTCAAAGAGGCTTCTGGAGGGGCCCACAGTTCTGCTCGCTGGCTTTTAAGGGAACTCCCTATAGGAGCTGGCTCAGGCAGGAGAGGCGCTGCTCAGGGAGGGACCACTCCTTTCCTTGAGCTGGGCCTCCTAGCCATAAAGGGCAGGGGTGTTGTGACAGCCCAGTGCTGGGGTCTGTGGCTGACCCTGAGGGGTGAAAGCCAGCATGCTTGTTCCTGTCATAGAAAACTGACACTTCTGTCTGATTCAACAGGCGCAGAGATCCCGGGGGTGAAGGTGTTCCTGGACAACTAGGACTGCTCCAGGTGGCAAGTCTGTTTGCACCAGAGAAGTCACGTACATTTTTCGAAGTCACACCGTGAGTGTG
The DNA here is from genome assembly GCF_003668045.3 of Cricetulus griseus. Lineage (NCBI taxonomy): Eukaryota > Metazoa > Chordata > Mammalia > Rodentia > Cricetidae > Cricetulus > Cricetulus griseus. Next base: position 7,915,154 of record NC_048601.1, read on the forward strand.
CATGTGAGATCACAGAACAATTTGTGGGAGTCATCTCCATTTCAGCGTCTGAAGGACCGAACTAAGGTCCTTAGGCTTGGTGGCAAACACGTTACCTGCTGCACGGGAGCCATCCTGAGGGCCCAAGCATGCCTGTCTTGTTCTTTGAAATGGAATAATCTCAGAGTATCTAGTGCACAATGCCATTTAAGAAAAAAAAAGATACAGGCTGAACACATATAGAGAAAAGGGAGGGGTGATTATTAAGGAATGGAGAGACGGCTCAGCAATTAAGGGCCTCTATTGATCTTTCAGACAACCCAAGGAGTTCCCAGAACCCACCCCTGGCAGCTCAGAACTGCAGATTTAACTCCAGCTCCAGGGGATCCTCTGGCGCCCTCTTCTGGCCTCATAGACACCTGCACTCACACACGCTCTTTCACACATAACTTTAAAAAAAAATTAAGTAATTTTAAAAATCCTTCAGGAAGTGATGGCATTTGCAATTCCAAGATCTAGAGTGCTGAGACAGGAAAACGCGTGATGTGGAAGCCAGACTAGGATACATATGGGATACTGAAAAGAAAATGAAAAAAGCACACCTCCCTGCCCCCCCCCCAGCAGAAGTATAATCAGTCAACAGTTGCTGATTGTGCATGGGAAAATTACAGTATTTGCTGGGGTTCCTTTAACAGTGATTGCAGAGCTAGGAAACCCTGTTTAGTGAAACATGCCCACAAAGAACAAAGCACCTTCCTGACTAATGATTACATGGTCATATACCACAGTACATGGTGTTTGAAAAACCGTGTTAACTGTTTTGGCATTTTATGAAAAAGAATTCTCAATCTGTTCAGCAGATTCAAAATGATGCCCCAGTGTTCCTGGAGTTAAAACATCCACTCTTGCTCGAGTTATCTAGGTGCCATTTGACTCTCACAAATAATAACAAACTGATTTTGTCTCAATTATCTTGGTGATCCAAGTTAAAGTGTGTTTATAACCTGGAGTATTTGGATAATTGGCTCAAAATGCCACTCTGTTTTGTGTGTATAGATGAAGCAATAAAATATGCCAAGAGGAGACAGATGAAATAAAAAGGATTCATGGGAAAACGTGGCTTAAGTTGTAGATTTCTTTTTATGGGAAACAGCCTACTGCAGTCCCAGCTGGGTGTTCACAAAGCATCGGGCATAAATGAACAGGAGGGGGTGTGACCCCCACAGCCAGCTCCTCTCTGTCACATGTCCAGATCTGTGCCATTGCCCAGGAGCATGCGTTGGGCAGCTAGTCAGTGGCAGCAGCACCATCTGTCTAAAAATTAAGAAAACAGAAGTCACAAGGCCTTTGCCAAAGACAAATGAGCCCCTAGCATGCGCACACACTTCCGTGAATTTCCATCTTAGCCATGATTCATATGCCAGAGCCTACCTGGGACACTTGAAAGTGAAAAACGTGCTGCCTCTTGACATGGGGAAAGCACATCAAATAAAAAAAAAAACAGGCACACGTTGTTAAATTTGGAAAGAAAAATTTCTGAGTGGGAGCATGAAAGAATATTTCCATTTTATCTGTCATCTACCTCCACACACATCTCCATTTTTTTTTCTGGGAAAAATAGTGGCATATGATCATCAAAACAGAACTCTTACAAGATCGACAGCGGACATTGTTTAAAAGCTGTCATATACAGACTGGCGAGATCTCAATGGGTAAAAACACTGGCTGTGCAAAGCCCCAAGGACTGGAGTTCAGGAACTACATAAAGGTAGAACGGAAGGCCCTACTCTACAAAGTAGTCTCTAATCACCATGCATGCATGTGGCAGAGAATGGCCACACATGCACGTGATCTTTCAAACAGTAATACTTAGTAAGAATAATAACCTGTCCTAGTAAAACACTTGTCATTTACTTACAGTAGCAAAACATCTCTGGGTCTGTGTGTTGATGGCATCTTAGAGCTGGTCAATAATATAAAAGAAACAACATCCTCGCACTGGGCTTTCTCCCTATTTTCAACAAAAATCACAATCAGAAAGTTAGCGGAAAGGAAACAAGGTCCATTGCTCTGCCCATTACCATCCAGAAATCCAAGGAAGGTGATGAAAATCATCTACAAGGAGCTGTAGGGATAGACAGGGAGGGAAATGTCCGTGAACAATCACCCTGAGTTCAGTGAAAGGCCATGGTGTGCAAGACAGGTTTGGAACAGCCTAGTATGAACACTACCTTGAAACAGGTAGTGATCAGTCCTGATTCAGCAAAGTGACCACACATAGATAACAGAAGAAAATGTCCTGTCTGTCCAGCTGGCGAAAGCCCTCCACTTGGCCAACCCCAGCCAGTGTGCTTTGATTAGTTCATTGCGTAGATCCTTTACACTTTGCCAAATATAGTTTCACTTAAGAGGACGCTCCTGTAATTTTTTTAAGTTTTCACTCCTAAGTATGGCTTTATTTATTCTCTCCTGCCTCTCTGACCTCCCTGCACTGACAGTGAGTTAACACGGAGTACCTAAAATAAGACGCATCTTAACGTCCACCCCCCCCCCACTCTTCTACCTACATCCTCACTTTCTCCTCCATTCTCTCTCATCTCTGGGAAAAAAACCGACACCATCTACCCAGCTGCCCAGATCCACAAAGGATGCGTTGCCCTAGCTTGCTGCCCTTCTAGTCTGTTAACAAAAGCAATTGTTTCCATCTCTAAAAGATGACCTGGATCTCTTTATTTTCTGCTTCCCTTTTACGGTAACCAAACAAATGTCCATCATCATCTCCAGCTAGAACAGCTGCAATCACTAACTGCTCTTGCCTTCCTTTTATAGCTCATTTTCAATGGAACAGATTGATAGTTCAAATATATGAATTGAGCGATTGTATATTCCCCCTTAAAAGCATGCAAGGTTCCTCGTTGCACTGCAGACTCCAGGGGCCCCAGGACAACCTACGAAATCCTCCAAGTCCTTTCCAGCTGTTCTCTGACCTCTTCCTCTTCTAGTATTCCCACTTTGCTAATACAGTCCCAATTGTTACAGTGTCCTCATTCACCAAAGCAGACTCTCTGCCGTCCACCATGCTAGACAGTAACTGCAAAGGGATGTTGAACACTCAACTCATGGCTACCACAGAGGAGCAGAGACGTTAGATTTTAATTATTTAAAATATAGTAGATTTGTTGGCGTGTGGGTCCAGTCATGAAGACTGCATGCTTCATACCTCAAGTCATGCTTGTGATCTTCCATAGCTACCCAAGTGACAGGGACTTTGGGAGCCACAGATTGTCCCATGCTGGCTACTTCTGCATCAGTCCTGGCTTCGGGTGTTAACTTTCTTTTTGAAGAAATGTTGATTCCCAGCAGCTGTGACAATAATATACCTCACCAAAGCAACTAAAAGGAGGAGAGGTTTATTTTGACTTATGTTTTGAGGTGCCACAGTAGTTTGTCATGAGGCGGGAGGCATGTGTGCAGGAGGGACTCTAGCTGTGGTGGCAGGGGTGTGAGGCAGCTGCTGATATTGAGGCTGTGGCCAGGAAGCTGGGTAAGATGAATACTGACGCTCACCTGGATTTGTCCCTTTTTATTCAGTCTGGGACCCCAGGCCATGAGATAGTACCACACATGTGGTGAACAGGTCTTCCCTCCTCCGTCAAACCTCTCTGGCAATGTCCTCACAGACACACCGGAGTTTAGTCTGCTAGGTGATCCCATATCCAGTCATGTTGGCAGGGAAGATGACCATAACACTTTCCAAAAAGACTCTGGGTACCCAATGATGAATAAACGCTCAATGGAATTATGAAAGGAAAACAAATGTACCACCACTATGTTTCATATTCAAGGCCATCCATATATATTTATGCATATACACATGTATATGATATATACATATGCATATATATATATATATATATCCTAATTGCTTGCATAAATAGATGTCTCTAAATCTTTCCTTAAATTCTGTTATGACGAGTATACTCATGGGTAAAATCATGCAAGCAGAACTCCACAGGGAGCTGCTTTAGAAAAAAAATGCATTGCTATCTTAACTTACTCATCTCTTAGAGAAATAAACACTGGCCAGAGTTTTAAAATTTATATATTGAACATGTGGTGAAATGTCTATAGTCATGGTAGGCCCAGGAGTGGGGGAATGAAATTTAACCATATACCTCTGAGTAGCAAGTAATCTGGGAAATTCAGAATTAGAAGTCTGAAGATGAACACCTAAAAGATCATATTACACATTGTTTTCTATGACGCAGTCTCCAATTACTATTGTAGGAAATGAATTTAGAGTAACAAACATGACTATTTTGTGGAGCTAGATTTTACTAGTACTTCCAAATACAGTCAAGGAAAAAACATAGAAGGCTTGTGTCTGAGGATTCTGTATGGTCACTGGCTTTCCATTTAGTGTTGTTCCTTCTTTTAATTTCCAGACAATGTAAATAATGCCTTTGTGTGTGCAACTATGAACAAGCACCTAACTGGAAGCAGCAAAGCACAATGTGAGAGCTAGTGTAGACTTCCACAGCTCTTGAAAACAAATGCATCCCCCACCACAGGCACACCACTGGACATGGGCAAAACCTGTGGACTAGTGTTCCTGTGGATTGCCTTGTTAAGGAGACTAGTGCAGTGGGCTCAAGGCTCCCAAGTCTTAACCACATCATGGAAAATGAAGAATGTTATAATATATCAAGTGAATATTGCCTTGTTATTTTATTGCCTCCCTGATAAAGTCAGCCTAGACACTCAGCCCTTCTCTTCTTCCCTCATCCCAGTTCAAAATGCTTCTATCCCTAAAGCTTCTAGTCTTAACAGCTTCAACAGACCTATCAATAATACTGATAACCTCAGTCCCTCTTTCCATTGCACTTGCAAGTATTGCAATTCCCAGAAAACTGAATTCTTGGGTAGTAATATAAATAGCATATATGTTGTTACAGTCTCCAAAATAATGATTAATTGTTTGGTTTTGTGAGCTCAACTTGGTTTTGACTTACTGTTGTCCTAACTAATTTTTTAAAAAAGATAGTAAATTATGTAAGTATTAGTAAGATCTTTGAAAGTGTTTATGCTGCTAGCTTGAATGCTTGCATTAAATTGCAGTAGTCCTCTTCTGCCACAGGAACAATTTAACTAAATCTGGATTTCACAACTAAGACTTTTGCTTCATCCCAGACATAGCACAAATAGACATTTTCAATGTAAATATGAGTGAATGGTGGTAACAAGATGGACTTCAGGTTGACTGACCTGATTTCTGCGCAATGACAATTAATCTTAAAACGATCCTAGTTTCAAAAGGTAAGCAACATATTGGCAAAGGCCTGGCTTAAAAATGACTTGGTCTTCTGTCTTCTTCCCTGAGGATAGTACTTTTGAACATCTCCTCCCCTATACTGTGCTATAATAGGATTTTCAAACTTAAGAATGATTTTCCTTTTCTCAGCTAGAACATATTTATTTAGACAAATGTGTGGGTTAAACTTACCTACAACTGCCTTCCTTTGTGTCTTTCAACAATACTAAAATTTAAAGAGGCTTTTACTTCATCTGAGAGACTTCTAATGGCATTCACACTGTTACTTTTGTGCAGGTAACAGTAGGGCACCAAGACACATGTTATCAGGGGCACAGGAACATCTTTGGTTTGCAACTTTAATTCTCTCCATGTTCCTAAAAGTTAATGGGCTGCGCTGAACAATCTTCTCATTGTGGGGAAATTCTAACAGGCAGGAAAATGTGTATAATTAAGCAATGGAAGGAAGGAGAGGGAGAAAGAAAGAACCCAGACAACTTATACACTGAATATGTACTCTGAGTGGTCCATCTCCCACTGATCACTTCCTTCACAGTACTGTAAGGATAAAGCATGTGCAAAATTAGAAGGAAATTATAGAGAAGATGCAAAAGTCATTCATAAAAAGAACATATTTCAGAATTCTGGAAACACCGCAGTATAACATCCATATTTTGCTTGGAAGCTTTAAAAGCACTTTTGTATTTCTAGTTCTAGTTCATTTTCACAAAGGATGTGATGTCAGTGTCAATTTTATTATCATCTTTACTTCATATAAAAGGAAACCAACATACATGTGGAACTGAGATTCACTCAATCTGGTAAAGCAGCAAAGACACAGGAACTCAAATCTGATTCATTCTTGTTTTCAGACTGCTCATTAACTCATATAATAGATCCCCAAATGTCCTTCCGATCTAAAGGAGACCGCTATCTCTCACCAATATCTGCACTAGCATCCAAGAGGTAAAACATCACCATCTGTCTTTCACTGACCAAAATCTTTAAGCATGAAAATTCCCAAAGGTAGAAGTTTCATCTTTTTTTTTAGTGTGTGTGTGTGTGTGTGCACGCGCGTGCGCACACACACACCCATGACTTTATGTTTTGTGTGCACCATATGAATGCAGGGTACCTTTGGAGGCCAGAAGAGGACGTTGGATACTCTGGAACCAGAGTTACAGTTTTTTCTGAGCTTCCATGTAGGTGCCAGGAAACAAACCCAGGTCGGCTGCAAGAGCACTAAGTTTCTCTTGGCCTGTGACCCATCTCTTCACTCATTACCTTTTTTTTTTCTTTTTTTTTTTCTTTTTTTTGAGACAGGCTTTGGAGGCTGTCCTGGAACTAGCTCTTGTAGACCAGGCTGGTCTCGAACTCACAGAGATGCGCCTGCCTCTGCCTCCCAGTGCTGGGATTAAAGGCGTGCGCCACCAACGCCCGGCTTACCTTTTTTTTTTTTTTTTTTTTTTTTCTTAACCATGACTGGCAATATGGCTCATCCAGTAAAGGCGTTTGCCTCACAATTCTGAAGACCTGAATTCAATCCTGGATTGCCACATGAGTGAAGGAGAAAACCAATTTATACATATTGTCCTCTGACTGCCACAATTGCAATCTGGTGCATGTGTGTGCACGCATGCATGCACTCCAACACACATGCATACACAGATATGACTTACACTTTGTGAAGATCACCTCTGTGGAGCATACACTGCTATGTTGATGACATAGTCACAACACCATGAGTCCATTACTTGCCTAACTCCGGGTCCCCTCTGCTCAAACAAACACTGTGCTCATGAGCAAACATTTCTTGCTTCACACCTCCCCAGACCCTGCCAATCACTAATCTGATTTCTAACTCTATGGATTTAGCTTCTAAGATATTCATACTTTATAGTGATAAAATAATAAATATGTGGCCTTTCATATCTGACTTCTTCCCTTTGGTACATTCCTAAGATTGCTCTACATAGCAGCGTATGTTAATATGTATCCTCTTTATGGCAGAAACGATCTCCCATTAGAGCAATACAATAGCATAGGAGATCTTTACCGACTTGATGCCGATCACTCAGCATGGGGGGGGGGGGCTTGCATTTTCCTTTCTCGATAGCACCATGTCTTATATTTGACAGAGTCTAACTATTATTATTGCATGCATTTTCGCTATTATAAGAACCCATTGCCAAATCCAGGCCATGAAAATCTGTCCTGTTTCCTGCTAAGATGTTTGTATTTTTAGTTCTTCCTCCTAAGTTGTTTTGCGTCTTCAGTTCTGACATTTAGGTCTTTGGTTCACTTAGAGTTTATTGATATTTTTATTTCAGGTGTGTGTGTGTGTGTGTGTGTGTGTGTGTGCTGATGTACACACCCCTGTGGGAGTATGTGGTGTGGGCCAGAGGCTGACAATGTGGTGGCCTCTCCACTCTCTTTCCACTTTACTTTGTGAGACAGGTCCTCAGTGACTCTGTGGTTCATGTCTCAGCTAGTCTAGGTTGCCTGGGAGCTCCCAGGAACTACCTCTCCTTACCCTATACCCCACAGTGAGGTTTCAGACACGCGCCCCACAATTGACTTTCATGTGGTCCGCATGCACTTACAGAAAGAACTTTATGCACTGAACTGTCCCCCACACTCTAAGCTGACTTTTGCTGATGGGGTGAGATGGCCAATCTAGGTCTATCTGTCTGCATGGGAATATCTCGCTATCTCAACACATCGTGTTGAAAGACATTTCCTCAGTGTGCTGCTTGGGAGTCCATCTGCCTCGGATGCATATGGGAATTGGAGCATTGCTAACATTAGGAAGCCTCCCCCTCTCTGAGGTGAACCGGCCTCGCCTCAAATATGCTTCTTAGTCTCACTTCTGGACTGAAGACAGTGCTAGCTCCACCTACCAGCACGCACAGTGCAGGCTCTATGAAACCTCATTAATTTTCTGGACACTATGATTAGTGTTCCTTTCCCAGGCAGCCCCTTGTCTGCTTGTTAGTCCACAGCACTCTGGCTGCTCCAGTCCAGTTTTGCTATTGCAAAACAAACAGACAAAACAACTACTGTTTTCTTTTTTTCTTTTATTCTTCTGCCTGTTTCTTTTTATTTGCTTTTTTATTTTTTATTTGAATTAGAAAGAAGATGGTTTTACATGTCAATCCCAGTTCCCACTCCCTCCCCTCCTCCCCTACCACCCTCCCCTAACTAAAACTCTACCTATCACATATCCTTTCTGCTCCCCAGGGAGGGTGAGGCCTTCCATAGGGCATCATAAGAGTCTATCATATCCTTTGGGATAGGGCCTAGGCCCACCCCCGTGTGTCTTGGCTCAGGGAGTATCCCTCTATGTGGAATGGGCTCCCAAAGTCCACACCTATGCTAGGGATGATACTGAACTGCTACAGCAGGTCCCGTAGATTTCAGAGGTTTCCTCACTGAAACCCATGTTCCTGGGGTCTGGATCAGTCCCATGCTGGTTTCCCAGCTATCAGTCTGGGGACTAAGAGCTCCCTGTTGTCCAGGTCAGCTGTTTCTGTGGGTTTCACCAGCTTGGTCTGGACCCCTTTGCCCATCACTAGTTCTTCCCTGCAACTGGATTCCAGTTCAGTTCAGTGATTAGCTGTGGGTGTCTGCTTCTACTTCCACCAGCTGCTGGATGAAGGCTATAGGATGGCACATAAGTCAAAAACAGACTTTTTTCTCACATAGCATATTGTGATTACAGTTTCCCCTCCTTACACTCCTCCCAGTTCCTCCCCGAATCCCCTTCCATCTGGGACCCACTCCATTTCTATCTCTCATTAAAAAGAAAGAAGCAGGCTTATCGGGATAATTATAATATAATTAATATATTAAGGTAAAATGAAACTAACATCTCAAAATAAGACAAAGCCAAGGAACAGAAAGAAAGAAGTCCAAGGAAAAGCACAACAAACAGATATAGAAACAGAGACCTGCTCATTTGCATACTCAGGAATCCCATAAAAACACTAAACTGAAAGCCATGATACATATGCAAAGGACCTACCTATAGGGTAAAATTTGAGGGAAAGGAAATAGTGTGTGTGTGTGTGTGTGTGTGTGTGTGTGTGTGTGTGTGTGTGTGTGTGTATTCTTTCATTTACCATGTTTATGTTTATACTAAAGGAACTTGAAACTGCATCTATGTAGTATCCAGCAGTATCAATGTTGTTATTGATTGTATGGATAGTGTTCTCTTTTCATTTTATGAAATGAGAACATGAGTCTCATCTATGAAGCAGCATTCCTACCATCTTAGATGTTTAAAAGCATATTTTAATATCTTGTCTACTGTACAGCTTGTCCTTAAGAGCAATGCTTGCAAGTATTTAATTGTGCTTTTCTTCTTTGCTTTCAAACACGATATATTAACACAGCTCATGGTGAAATACAAGAGCCTGGGAACACAGACGAAAGTGTCCTGGTTGGGTAAATACACAAAAATAGACACAGGATTTTTAAGTGCTTCATGTAAGGCAAGCCTGAGCCAGTCCAACCCTAGGTTTCTTGAGTCCACATCACACACAATTTGTATCTTTAAATAAATCTAAAGAGGCTGTCACTTGGTGAGCATCCGACATCCCATACTTTAAGATTCATTGTGTTTATAGCTGCAATCGACCTCACAGAATCTAGTGTGGTTTAGTGTAGTGTCTCCCAGATTCTTGCCTGTCTCTAAATATCAGCTTCAAAGGGGCCATCTCAGCTATGACTAAGAGATGTGTGATTGATTTTATATGATACATAACAGCTGTTGTAAGAGTAGACTAAAAGTGCTAAAACACATTATTTTAAAGAGAATCACCTCCACAAACTATAGAAAATACAATCTGTGTCTATAAATGGCATATTTATCCTTCAATATTTAACATACACACACACACACACACACAGAGAGAGAGAGAGAGAGAGAGAGAGAGAGAGAGAGAGAGAGAGAAATGTCAGAATTATGTGGGGTCCTCAATATGAGCCCTACGCACTCAGGATGGTAGGGGAGAGCACCTCTTAGCTCATCCAGAGTTGGTCTTGCCTGAAACTATGAGGCACACCTTCCACTCTCCCAAACCACAGAACCACAGTAACTTTCCACCAAGATGGCAAATTACATACAAAGCTTAGGTGCAAGGATATTTTAGCCTCAAATCTAGAAATGGGGTGTTTGAAGTTTAGGAAGAAGAGCAGGTGAGACATGGAAGAAAAACAGGTGAGCCATACGTGGGTCTAAGAATGTAGAAGGGTTTTATTTCTTAGTCTTTATGTTGGTATTTCTCTCTTTATCTCTATTTCTCTATCCCTCTCTCTCTCTCTCTCTCTCTCTCTGGAGAGTGTATGTGTCTGTCTGTATTCTGTCTATCTGTCTGCCTGTCCCCTTTTTGTCTCTCTGTGTCCCTGTCTCTCTACCTCTGTCTCTCTGTTTCTGTCTCTCCATTTTTGTCTCACTGTGTGTTTCTCTCTCCTCTCCTCTCCCTCCTCTCTCTTTCCTAATGAAAACTTTTAGTCCATTTACTATAAAGAAATAATATTACATTTCTGATTTGGTTATTGCTTTATAATTAATTTTGTAGGCAAACTTACAGGTTCACCTAAGAATTCTAGAAAGAGTAGATAGAGAGTGGATAGAGAATGCCTCTGGTTATTGTAGATTGAAATAACTGTTGTCATTCACCATGGTTCTGAGTCTGTCTCATCTCAAATACCAGTTCTTCAAATAACTGAAGCAAAGCCCAGAAGATACCTTCAAAGATTAATTTATTTCGTTAGAAGGGTCCTTCAGTTTACCTTTACTCTATAGTGATTTTTGTGAGAGGGGAATTTTTTATAGAAATACACTCATATCCTAATTTTTAATAAAAAGTCACCCAAACAGGTGTTTTATTTTGCTTGTTCACAAAAGAAGTCCATATGTCTATACTTTCTTCCATAGAAATGTAAGTAAGCTTCCTGCAAAATACACATATCCTCTTTTTACAGTCTCTAACAAAAAGCTAATGTTGCCATTCAACTAGAACCAGATTGTAGAACGAAGGATATACCCCTAGCCTTATAAAACTGCCCTGGAATTTTTAATGAGCACAGTGGTCAGAAGCCCAGTCTTGCCTCTCACCCAATAGATGGTTCTCTTGCAGCAGTGTGCTCCCTCGCTCCAGGTCGGGAATTGGCCCAGGACCACCTTGGGATGGAAGAGGGCCACCTACTGAGTCACCACCACCACATCCTGAGGCATCTCCTATCCAAGTGTTCCCCGGGCGCGCCCACCCCTGCTGAAGTCCCAGGGTCTGAAGAGATCCCAGCATTAATGCATTCCATTACAAAATTTAAATTTCCAGTCTCTGGTTTTCATATAACATTTCAAAATCAACATCTTTATTATTGGTAGCATTTTTTTATTTTGAATTTTTATAACACCTTTTTTTTTCTACTGGGAAATTCCAAACAGGCTACTGAATGCCATTACCACACAGGCAGAAATCCTCACAACACCCCTATGCAGGAGGTGCTGAGAGAGAGAGAGAGAGAGAGAGAGAGAGAGAGAGAGAGAGAGGAGCTCAACAACCCCTCCTCACAAAAGTCTAATCCCTAATCATTAATGAATGGAAATACAGCTTGAATCCAGTGGCCAGTAGGAGTAATTGGCATGTATTTTCTCAGCTGCCTGTCAATGAAAATGGTCATAATCTAACAAATCTATGAACTGATGGCTAAAATAAGTTCTCTCCTGCATCCAAGCAGAACCGAACCACATCTGAACAGACAACAACTCTGTCAGCACATGTTCTGCTCTGTCCCTGAGTTATTTCAGCTCACCTTTCTTGCCACTTTCTGTCCTCACTTAAGAGGTCACCAGGTCACCTTTCTTTTGTCTATTCCCTCTTCTCTGGCCTGGGCTCCTTCATATGCAAAAACTTAGTTGACTAAATAATAAAGTCCCATGAAGGAGAGATACTATAGTTTAAGAAATGGGCATGGTCCAGCCATCGAAACGGATGATACAGTATGATTCTGAAGTTAACAGCCTGGCATGGTGGCAGTTGGTCTTGCAAGTAAGTTTCCTTTTACAAGTATTTTTTATATCACTCTAACATGCACCATTGGTTCTGCTCTTCCACCCCTGTATGCTATAATTACTAGTGTCTTTGACTTAATGCCAGAGCTTAATGCTGGCTGCAGTGGGAGAGGCTCCAGCACACTGTGGCAGTACAGAAGGTGTTGGCTTGACAGGATGTTCAATAGCTGGGGAAAAGAGAGTGAATGCAACAGATCCTCTACCCAAGGACACAGTCGGGATATCACCACATCTAAGTCTGGAGATTTCCAAGTCGCACTGCAAGTATCGGGCTGGAAGAGGAGGCCAAGAAAAAAAAAAAAAAAAACACTGTGTTGATTATAATACAGAAGAGAAAGGGTTGCTGCTGCACAAGAGACACAGGAAGGATTGTGGCTGAACTAAGTTCATTAAGTTACTTTTCAGTGCCTACATCCTATGGGGTAGCCTGATAAAATCAGGAAAAGTTAGGCCTTATATTCTCCTCACACATCTAGGTATGTGCTACCCAACTAAGCCACAGACTGCCTAGCAAAAGGGCTGACTAGAAGAAAACTACAGAACGACTTGAAAAAAAAAAAAAAAGAGCACTGCAGTGCATATCAGTTAAGACTCAAACTCTCATGTGCTACCTAAATTTATATAATGGCTTATCTCATTAATCCTTCTGCTTTGGTGTGCATGTATGACTTCTGTGTGTGTGTGTGTGTGTGTGTGTGTGTGTGTGTGTGTGTGTGTGTGTGTGTGTGTGTTTGTGTATAAAAGTGGCACTGGCTTGGCCACTCCTTTGTAGAATAAAGTAGCAATTACTTCACCACCTGGGATGAGTGAAGCTGGATAGCCAGAGGGACACACTGTAAAACCCTCTCTCTCATCAGAACTCAGCTTTGCTGGAAACGCTCTAGCTCCTGTCTGCACACACACACACAAGGTCTTTGTCTGGAGTCTTTCTTCATCTGCACATGGTGAGTTCTGAATGTAGGGTAAAATCTTCTAGGACCCAGTTGCAGGGGAAAGAAATTTATAACAATAGGAAAAGCACAGGAGGGCAGGGTAGCCCTTCATGCACTCTGCTCTAGCCAAAGACAGTCATTTAGAGAATTTTGCTAGAGAGGCGAGCACTAGCAGGGGTGGGGAATGGGGACAGAGGTTGCAGTCAAGTGCAACACAGACAGAGAAGCATCCTCTAGAAGGAAGGAAAAGGTTAAACAGAATGGAAGCAGGATTGATTCAGCACTGGTCAACGTTGCATTCAATGAGAAGGAACAATGATATCCAAAGTCAAATTCAAGGAACTCCAAAGCACCAGATAATAGAAACAAAATATTGCTTTCCTCAAACATTCCTTTTCCTTGAGCAAGAACAGACCACTGTCGCAGACAGATGGTATTCCTGTGATCCCCTGTGAACTCCTGAAGTCTTCCTCAGGGTCTCCGGATCCCCTTCCCTAGCCAGAAGCTCCTGGCTCCTTCTGAAATGCATTCCATTCAACAAAGCATTTTACAACTGACTTTGGTCCTATTTTGTTTTATTTGGGAGAGGGTCTCAAATACTGGGGGTGGGGGTTAGGCTTTGTGCTTACTGTGTAACTTCTGATCCTCGTGCCTCCACCTCCTGAGTACTAGAAATACAGGTATACATCAACACATCTGGTTTTGCTGAGCTGGGGAGCCAGCTGAGGGCCTTATGGCTGCCAGACAAGTACCAACTGTGCTACAAGCCAGTCCCCTGTCTTAGGCTGTGATGTTCTTATTTCTTTTCTTCACTTTAGAAGTTAATTGGGTACCAATGATTGGGACAGCCAAAGGACTCATTCACCCTCAAAGCCAACTTACCCTTGCCCTTCTCTGGGCCCCCAAAATGGTAACCTAGATAATGACTAATGAAATGGTGTGAGCTAAACAACCTAAACTGTCCTGTTTCTGTATGTTCTCAGAATCCAGGAGGCAAAGTCCTCCATTGATGCAAACCTGGTGTCCATAGCCACATCAAGAGGGCTGGCTAATAGTGTACTAAAAACACATGACCATCCTCTCAAAATGACCATGTCGCCATGTCAGAATACACTAGGGACCTGTCTGCTTTGGTCTAATCTGGAATGTCCCCAAAGGCCAATATATTAAGAGCTTAGTGCCCAGTTTGATCCTATTCAGAGGTAATGGGACCTCTAAGAAGTGGGGCCTAACAGGGAGGTCTTACGTCACGGGGCTGTGATCTTGAGGAGTGTAGTAGGACCAGATGTCTCCCTCTGTGGTTTGCCAGCCATGAGCAGAGGAATCTGTAGCTGTCACACATGCCCACCACATGACAGTAGACCCACTCTGGAGTCAAATCATTATGAGGTGAAACCTCCCAAACCACTCACCAAAGTAAGCCTATTATTTACTTGGCTATCCCAGGTATTTTGTGATAGTAATGGAAAGTCGAATACCGTAACGCTTAATAAAAAACAAATTAAAATATGGTGACCTCTTTACCTCTCGAACATGATATGAAACAGAAAGGGGATTGATGCTTGAAGAACTTGATTGTGAGAATGGGTTGGATGGCTCAATAAGAAAAGGTGCTCAATCCTCACACCTATAGGAAGCAAGGAGGAGAAAACCAATCCCACAAAGTGGTCCTTTGACACACTCACACCATGCGTTACAGAGGTGGGAAAGAAGCAAAGCCCTTGGGAAATACCTTCTCTATCATATGAAGAGTCTGTTGACCCGTGTGTGAGTGAGTGTGTGTGTGTGTGTGTGTGTGTGTGTGTGTGTGTGTGTGTGTGTGTAGGATATATTTCTATATATGATAGGAAAGAAGAAGGGAGACTATACAGGGAGGACAGTACAAGTGACAGGGACACAGGAGAGTAAAAGGTGGGGTGGAAATAAGCAAAGCACAATGGCATATAGGCATGAAAATGTCAGAATGAAACCCATTGTTTTGTATGCTAACTAGAAAACTTTTTTTTAAAGTAAGATGAAAAAGAAAAAGGGGCTGGAAATGGGTTCCAATGAATAGATTATGAATGAAGTCTTGGGAGGGAAGGGCAGGGGTTAAATCCATGGCTACATACTGTGTCAATGGCCTGCCCTGGCTAAGTGTCTCAAAAGAAAAAAAGAAAAGAAAAGAAAAGGGACAGAGAGAGGGAGGGAAATTATGGTAGACTTTTTGGAAAAAGAAGACCAAATCAATAAATCAAAAGGAACAGAAACTCCCACCACTATGAGTAAAGAAGGAGAGTCTGTGTTGTTGAATCTAGTAGGGCAGGCCATCTCATAATCTCATGACGCTGAAAGTGAAATGAAGTGAGGAGATGTGAAAGATGCCGGAGCCAGGATCCACAAGGAGGTGTGAACTGTCCTGAGGTCACACGAGACGGACAACCGAGGGAGACAGAAAGAGAGGCCATGGGTACCGCGGCAGCTTTGATGCCAGAGAAGACGGGGCTTCTAAGACATGTTTTATTAGTGTGTATATGTGTGCATGCACCCCTGTACCACAACATGCATGTGAATGGCAGCCTAGAGTATTCGTCCTTACCTTCTGCCATGTCTAAAACAGGATCACATCACGGATGTCAGACTCCGGCCATCCTGTCTTGCAACGGAAGCCTTAGAATTACAGACAAGACCTAATACTATCATGGTAGCCCACTTTAGGCGGGTTCTGAGCTTGGTTCTCACCCTTGCAAAGCAAGTGCTTCACCCCGGTGTTGTAATTTAAGAAAAGATGCCATGCCACAGCTTTCAAGTAGAGGGTGGTTCTTCGTTTTGTTTGGGGTTTTGTTTGTTTTTTTTTTTTAAATTAGGGAAAGGAATTGTAAAAAGGGGGAAGGGGCGTGGGGGAGACCAGACTCCAAAGACAGGAGCATCAGAAGAAGGGAAAGGAGGAGGAGGAGAGAGAGGAAGAGAAAGAGAGAGGGATGGGAGGTAGGCAGGGGCCTGATAAAAGGGAACACAGTGAGTGTGCACAGGTGGTGCTCTTAGTGGCTGCAGCTGAGGGCGTATCCTGTTAGAACCCCAAGGACAGGACAGGCCAGATGCCTGAATACTAACACCTGAGCCAACCCCCGCTCCTGGAAACATACTGTGTTATTTTATTATAACAGCCTGTCCTTCCATAATCTCAGACTTAAGGATCCTAGAAAACTGAAATTGTAAATATGAACATTAAAAGGCATACCTTCTCTCCATTTCAACACATCTCCATGTTTTATGTATTGTCCTAAGTTAGCATCATTTTTCTAGAGGAAGATACTGTGCAAAATATTGTAATAAAGTCAGCAAAAATCCTAAGGCATACATGTAATTACATAAATTGTTATCACTTCAAAGAAAAGGGAAAAAAATCTTGGAGCTGGAGACATGGCTCAGCACTTAAGAACACTCAGTGCTCTTGCAGAGAACCTGGGTTCCATTCTTCCAGCACCCACAGGGCAGCTCAGAACCACCTGTAACTCCAGTCCCAGGGGAGGGACTCTGTGGTGATATTTAGTTTATGATCTAATAAGGCTTGCTTGAAGATCAGATAAGCAAAGCGGCCAGTCGCTAGAAATGTCTCACCTCTACCAATGCTCAGAGCAAAGGGGCGATCCACAGAAACTCACACTGCTCCCTGCTGCACTGCTGCTCAGACTCACTGAGACTGCAATGAGCTCCAGTCTCCTCCCACCTTATAGTCCTCTCTCCTGTCTCCACCTCCCTAGTGCTGGAACTAAAGGTGTGAGCTTTGTTTCTCTTTTAGACTGATTCACTCTCATATAGCCCAGGGTGGCCTTGGACTCACAGAGATCCATCTGCTTCTGTCTCCTGAGTGCTAGGATTAAAGGTGTCTGCCTCCACTGCCTGGGGTCTATGGCTGTAACTAGCTTTGCACTCTGATCTTCAGTCAAGCCTTATTAGACCATAAACAATATATCACCACAGAAGTCAATGTCCAATTCCACCTCCATGGGAAATTTATGGTACATGTATACATGGCTGCAGGCAAAACATACATGCACAATAACAACAAAATAAATAGATCTTAAAATAAATAAAACCCAGTCTAAAATATGTCGTAATGCATGTCATTCTTTAAATGAAAAGTAGCAAAAGAAATAATTTTATTAGAAGCCCATTAAATGGCCACACAGTATTGATATGTAACAATGATAATTCAGTAGACTCAGTACATATGTCTACTGGAGTATACAGTAGGAGATTACCAAGGAGGTAACATCCTGAAGAGATGAAGATTTTCAAACAAGCTAGGAGTTAAACTTTACCCAACTCACCATTTCCCCTCTAAAGCCTTAGTATAATCTATTTTTGTGATTATAAAGTAAGTTTTCTTACAACTAACCTTTGAAAAAATGAACAATTCCTCACCTGAGTGTTCATTTCCTTCTTTCTCTTGGGCTAGGGCCTGAATTTGGACTGAGAAAAAGGCACAGTTCAGATTTTTCCACAGCCCTCTTGACCTGTGCTCATTGGCTTGCTATGAACCAAACCCCGAAGCTTTCCCTGGCAAAACTGGAAAAGCCATAAATATTTTTGGCTGAGAATAGCCTTAAAATAAGGTAAAGGGTTTTTTTTTTAATTTATTTCAAGATCATATAACACTGATTCAAGTGGCATACACTGAGGCAAAGAGTTAGAACATATTTTTAAATAAATATTCAGGGATATAGAGATGTTTCTCACACTAATCCATGTCAGCAACACAGCTGAGGTCCCAGACTGAGGGCTCTGTAGGAGAGCTTGTTTCCCAGGGGACTTAGGGACAGCCACAGAGGTGTCAGATAAAATGACAAGGTGCTGATGTGTCTTTAGCCACTCTGAAACAGGACCATTAAGACTGATGTGCTTAAGAGTGGTAGGTATTGGCCTAGCTTGCAGAAGGCCCTACGTTGGATCCACAGGCACTGTAACAATCCAGGAAAGACACCCCATGTCTGTAATCACATTTCTAGGGAGGTAAAGACAGGAGGATCTGGAATTCAATACTATCCGTTAGCTGCATAGAGAGTTTAAGGTCACCTTGGGCTATAGGAGACCTTATCTCAAAAACTGAAAGGAAAGGGAGGGAGGGGAAGGGATAAGAGGGGAGGGAAGATGAGGAGAGGAGAGGAGAGGAGAGGAGAGGAGAGGAGAGGAGAGGAGAGGAGAGGAGAGGAGAGGAGAGGAGAGGAGGAAGCAGGGAGAGTGGGGGGAGAAGAGAACAGTACCACCTGAGCAGGCTTGAAGTCTTAGAAGCTTGGGAATGCTCACGGGATCGTGATTTCCAAACTTCTGTTCCTTTCTCAATCCACTGGGAAATGTAGCTGGCCCTCAGCCTCAGAGTTTTGATTCTCCAGGTCAAAGTATGTCCAGGACATTTGTGTATGTAACAAACATGCTAGCACCTTCTGGTGGTTGCAGGACCACACATTAAGATCTACTGTAGCTGATGGGTGTGGCCATCTCAGTGACCATCAGTAGAAAGAGAACCACAAGGACCCATTCACACATGCTTATTCTTTATACATCCGCTGGCATCTTGTAGCAGGTCTATTTCCGAGATGTCCAGGAGGCTGTGTTAATAACTCACAACTCCCAAGTTCAAAATATGGAAAGGTAATTGACAGAAGAGTAAGGAGAAGCCTTACGGTGATTGCTCACATTCCCTGCGTAACTTGCCTAGAAGACTACACCAACCACGCTGGGGAGCAGTTCCTCATTGTATGATGGGGTTGCTCTTCCATCTTTATTGCTTTTTAATAACACAAGAATTTTCCCTTGAGGAATATTTAACCCCTCCTTTCAACCCACACAGTCAGCAGGCTGACCTTACCTTGAACAGCAGGACTAGGTAATATGAACTGGCATATCCCATCTCTCTGCTCTGCTAAATGAGGTCTAGGTGACCTCATTCCACCCTGTGGAATTCATAACACACTTCAGTATTTTGAGAAAGAGAAGTTATCTGTTCCCATATTGAATGTGAACTCAGAAGATGAATAGTTAGGCTTGTAAGTTGAAAACAGGGATCACAATGAGAAATGGTGGCACATGCCTCTGGTCCCAGCGTTTTGGGAGGTCAGGGCAGGAGGATGAGAGTTCGAGGTCATTCTCATCTTCATAGGGAGCTTGAGGCTAGCCTAGGCTACATGACACCTTGTCTCAAAAAGTCAAAACAAAAAATAATCTTATCAATGTATCTCCAACTGAAGCTACACTTCCAAACATCTGGTTCCAAAAAGCTTATTGGAATCAATGTGTTTTCTTTGTGCTTAAGCAACTTGACATTGGATTTTTGTGTCACTTGTGACTAACCATTCTAAGTTACAACAGAGTAAATAAACAAATGTGGCATTTTTTTTCTAGCCTCTTATATGATTAGAGAATAGAGGCTAGCCTCTCTGACATTCACAGTCTCTGAGTGACTGACAAGACTATTTTATCTGTGGTGTCAAACTCAGAACCTGGATAATCAAACTGCAGTAAATGGTACCCTGAAGGCTTATTAACAGCCAGATCATTTCCATTTCAATTTCAGAGTCAACAAGCATCCATTCTCATTCAGCCTTTTAACTTAATTATTTATGTACTTATTCGTTCATTCATTCCTCTCTCTCTTTCTCTCTCTCTCTCTCTCTCTCTCTCTCTCTTTCTCTCTCTCTCTCTCTCTCTCTCTCTCTCTCTCTCTCTGTGTGTGTGTGTGTGTGTGTGTGTGTGTGTGTGTGTGTGTGTGTGTGTGTGTGTGTGTGTGTGTGCATGTGGCGGTCAGAGGACACCTCACAGAGGTTGGTCCTCTCCTTGGGCCCGGGGTACGGTGCTCACATCATCAACCTGGGAGGGACCAATGAACCATCTTACTCGCTCCTAACTTTTTTCCTTTAAGTGTTTACACATCAGTGAGAAGCTTTATTACCCAAAGGAAAGAGATTTTTACAAGTTACTATATGAAGCTGTAAAAACAGTCAATAGGTATTGATTGAAACTCTGTGTTTGTCAACTCACTGTTCATGGACCACAGTCCGCAAGAATACACTTTCCTAGAGGAATACACTAGAAAGCAAAGCTGTTCTGGCATGCTAAAAGTCCAGCCCAGCATCATGTCTGCTGATTGCAAGGCTCAGACTTCTGGCACTGAGGCTACCTAGGGTATTTCAAGACGCTTAGAGAAAAGCACCAACTTAAGAAATGGTTTTATAGTTAATGTTTACTGAGGACAAGGACATATACCGAACAAGGAGCGTTGGGTGTGCAAATTCCTCTCAAAGTCTATATTTCAGAGATTAATGTCAGTCTGGGCTGCAGTACAGAGGAAACTGGATGTGTTGCCTATTTGCGGCACCTGCCCTGTTCTCCATGGCCTTAGCTCCTCCATCCTGTGACCACTGCTTGTTTGTATCATATTTATTTCTAGTAGTGGAAGGCGCTCAGCTTTTCAGGTTTTAGCATAGAACTTTCTCAACTGTATAGAGTTAAACACGAAGGCTATTTCTTTTCTTGCTGTCATCTCACAAGGCTCCTGCCAGTATTTATTACCAGGGGCTGACTTCCGTCTCTATTTGAGCAGCCAGCAACCCAGGCCTCTCAGAGCACTGTCTGCTACTCTGCCAGAACTGTACCAGTTGCAGAGAAAGTCTGTATTCTACTGCTTTTTTGGCTGGGAGAATAAATTCCAGCCCAAGATCAAGCTGAAAATGAATCCCTCAGTAGGCAACATGGACCTACTATCTTCCTGTGGTCTGCATTAAAACCCCTCTGGCCTCTGCGGCCCTAAGTTTTACAGTACCACCAGTTCATGCTTAATGACATGTTCTATACTAGGCACCATGGGAAATTCAGGGGCAGAAGGCCATGCTTCACATCAGACTACTTAAGAAGAAAAAGAAAAGGCCTGTCCTAACAGCTGCTTACCCTAATGCTCACCACATGCTCACACCAAATTCCTCCCACTTTTATTGTTTACCTTGGCACTATAAGGCTCCTGCTTCCATCTCTTTGGCCTTCATTTGGGTGTGCATATTCAAACAAGCATCTACTGTTGCACTGCTTGGGGTCTAACGGCAGCCTGTACCTTATATCCCCTTGTCCTTGTGCAAAAAGCTGATGAAGCCTTCTAAAATGAAAACAGAATCGATAATAATTTCACACTTGAAACACATCCTCAAGTCTTTCTGTCAGCTTTTCAGGCATACCTGTGAAGGGAGTGCTCTCTTAGTGTATTAACCAATGTGTTTGCTAGAAGCCTGTTTTATAAATCCAGTCATTCTGCAAACACTTCTCTAATTCTTTTGAAATAAATAAAATCCACACTTTGCTTTATGCAACAATAAAAATGAAGAATCTGACAAAGCAAGAGAAAAAAAAAAACCCAGCTGAGAGCAGCCATGGGAGAATCCCCCTATTTAAAGGCGCTGGAAAATAATCTTGGAAAGATAGATGATATTTATATGCTAGGTATATCCCACTACATCTTCATATCATATTAAAACAAACAGATTACCAGCCAGTAGCAATTGGTGTTATTTTTTTTAAGAATGTGCCCATTGACCTTATTTGTCCCTCAGATTTGTTTATAAATGTTGTCTGCATCATACTAGGCCCTTTCAAAAGTGAAAATATCTTAAGGGCTTGTTTGACTGTAACACAAATAAAACAAACAGAATTTATACAATTTATTTAAATAGAAGTAGCTTGCTTATGAAGGCTAAAAGTACTTACAAGTCTCTGAGTCCAATGCCACGGCCCAATCTCACATGGTTGAATGCCTTTAACCACACAGCTGGATGAGAGAGGGGTTAGGGTGAGCCTGATACTCACTCAATCTCAAAGTGACAAATGATTTATCATGCTGAAGGAATCCCACAAGCCTATGACATCAATTTATTTCTCTCACTTGGTACTGACTCTGGCACTGGCTGCCTCTTCCTTTCCCACGATGCAAAACTGTCAATGAGTCATGAGAATTCCTCTTCTCAGTAAGAATGAAAACCAAGTATGGCCTTGTGCTTTTCTTCTTCAAGTTCACCAAGACTTCAACCAAACACTCATTACTGAGTAAGCCATGTCTCACTGACTCTAATTTAAGACATTAAAAAAAGCATTCCTCCCCCAAAACAGCTAGCATATTGCTGCCAATCTTCAAATTAAAACAATTTGAATAAATCTAAATATTTTTCTGTGTTTTTCCTCCATGTATACCACTTAATGTATAAAGAGAATTCCAAATAGACACAATGTCCATAAAGCTACACTGTTACATACAGAGAGAATTTCTAATAATTTGACTCACTCAGAGAGTTTTAGAACATTAAATACAAACAGAATTTCTGTTATAACATCCCCTGTGACATCCAAAAAACACTGGAGGCAAGATGGTAGCCAGAGACCTATTGACATTCGTAGCTTTAAGAGTTTCCTGAAAACCGTGGCTACTGTTTAGAGATACATAAATACCTACCTGGCACATTTTTTCCTTCCTTTGAAAAGTTAGTTAATTGAAGGACCTATCATTTGTCCCTCAATGATAGAACTATAAGATAAGCTAAAACATTTCTCCCCTAATTCTGTTTTAGTTGGAGTGTTTTCATCACAGCCACTGAGTAGTGGAAAACAAAATATCTCAAAGCATGTTCACAGTTTCCTCCAGCAATTGTGGGGATTCAGATCTGGTAATAAGGACATGAATTTTGTCCATTTTGGATTGACTTTTGTACAGGGTGAGAAATAGAGATCCCACATGTGTCAATTGCTTTCCTAGCAATATTTTCGACCACTTTTTAAAAATGTAAGTGGCTGTAGGAAGATGAGCTTCTTTTTGGGTCCTCTACTCATCTATCTGGGTGTCTGGTGGTGTGCCAGTGCGGGAAGATTTTCTTACCATGTCTCTGTGATACAAATTGGAGCCTGTAGAGGACATATTTCTGGTTTTTCATATTTATTATAATGTTGGTTATAGTTTTTTCACTCACAGCCTTTATTATGTTGAGTTGTATCCTTTTTACTCCTGGTTTCCATGGGGATTTTCTCTGGAGGGGTGCTGACTTTTTCAAAGGACTTTGATGTATCCATTGAGATGACTGTGTGATTTCTGTGTCAAGTTGCAAATGTGTTGCATTTCAACCACTGGTTCACATATACTGAACCGTGTTTGTATCTCTGGAATGAAAACAAATTGATCATTATGTGTGATCTTAATATGTTTGTAAATTTACTTTGTGAGTATTTTTATTAAGAATTTTAGCATCTCTTTTCATAAGAGAAATGGCTGTGTAGTTTTCTCTCTTTCATTCTGTCTTATCTTGGTTTGGTACCAAGGTTATAATGGCTCCCTAGAATGAGGGCTGTCATGTGCCTCACTTTCTATTTCTTTGAACAGTTTGAGTAACAGTAGCATTAGCTTTTCCTTAACAGTCTGCTAGAATTCCTAGTGAAAGCATATAGACTTGGCATTTTCTTTTTAGTAGTCTTTATTACTGCTTTAGTTGCTTGTTACAGATCTGTTTAAGTAGTTGCTTTGATTTTGACAGGTCATATGTGTCTACTGATTCACCCATTCCTTCTAGACTTTTCCATTTCCATCTTTCCATGTGTTCCTAACAGTACCATGGACTTCATTTATGTGTGTCAAGACATCCCTTTTTCATCTCTGATTTTATTATTTGGGGTCTTGGTTCTTTTGTTACCTTCAGTTTGCTTAGTTTGCTTAAGGATTTGTCAGTCTTGTTTATTTTTTGAGAGAACCAAGACTTTCCATATCTTCTCTGAGGCATTAACGTGATACTTCACCCAAAATGGCAATATCTTTTCCATTCAGTTAAACTCTTTGTTTCAGTTTTCAAAACACCAAACTTTATATGAGCTAAGATGCTAATGAGCCACCAGAGTTATCAATATTTAGGAATTATTCTTAAATATTATTTTTTCTAAACAAATAAAAGTATAACTCATACATGAAATATTTTAATGTATTATGTAATAAGAGAACCAGGAAGGTGTTATAACTAATTAGAAGAAAGATTTAAAGATATATATATATATATATATATATATATATTCAGTATTCTTCATTGCTGATATATATATATATATATTCAGTATTCTTCATTGCTGATATATATATATATCAGCAATGAAGAATACTGAAATGAACTTA
This sequence comes from Cricetulus griseus, assembly GCF_003668045.3. Taxonomy (NCBI): domain Eukaryota; kingdom Metazoa; phylum Chordata; class Mammalia; order Rodentia; family Cricetidae; genus Cricetulus; species Cricetulus griseus. The sequence continues at coordinate 7,939,624 of NC_048601.1, forward strand.
TAAATAGATGCAAAATTGGCCTATCCATGGGACAATGATTTATTGTAACCTATTGATCACATTTCACTTTCATTTTTGTGAATTAGAATTACCTCCACTATTATTAATTTTCTAGCACTTAAGGGACGTTGTAACACAGTTCAAAGGTAACTAACAGTAGTGATAAGTAGGAATAATGTGTGCTACAAGCCATTCTAGTCATTCCCATGACTTTGTTGTGTTGCCTGGCAACAAGGATCCTGCAGTTGTAATTAAATTTATTAATTTTAGATGTTAAAATGGAAAGATTACATGGATGTACCCAGTCATGCCAGCAGAAATATTTTTTTTGTTTTCTAGCTAGCAGCAAAAGAGTCTTCAGGCTTACAAGGCTTTTGCCAGATCATTGCTGGTGTGGAGACTGAGTAGTTATTTGAGTGAGAGGACCCAGCCATATCTTCTAGTCACTGGCAACAATCTCCAGCCAATAACCACTGAGAGAAACAAAGCTACAGAACTGGATTCTACCAATAACTCAGTTGAGTCTGGAAGGGTCTTTTGCCCAGAGAGGCCAATGGGTAATTCCTTTAACCCTGACATACCTCTAGCTGAGAACTCAGACCAACTGCATGGGGAAGGAACCTGGAAAATTGTAGGTTAATAGACAAATGCTTCTAACTCAGCATCATATTGATCTACAATAGAAAACAAATATCCACTGTACAAACCCTTGTCATAATAGTAATTAATCAATCACAATCTTACACAGCTGTTAACTGTACATGAACAAGCAATCAGCTGTGCCAATGAGATTTTCACCTGAAGAAGGTGATGGGTAACGATGAGTTGCCTTGGCTGGATTAGACAATACCTAGAGGATTAGTGGATCATACCTCTAAGATTGTTTGTCAGAGTGTTCACCTAGACAATTGGGTGCTAGGGATGTAGCTTAGAAAGGAGAGGGCTAGTGTATAATAGCAGAGGCCTGGAATTGATTTCCCAGGACTATCCAAAATGAGTTGGTGGAGGCACACAGGCCTCCAATCCTAGACACTCCACCAGTAAGGCTGGAATCTCAGGACTTCAGGTTGATGTTGGCCACAGCCAGTTAGAGGTCTGTCTGGACTACATTAGACCCTGTCTCAAAACTGCAGAAGGTGAGTTGGGTTGTTCCAGAGATAGGACCATGAACTCTGCCTTGATGAGTAAATGACTTCCTTTTCGGATCTATAATTATCAGAAAATGGTAAAAAGCAGCAGGTAGGGCCAAGGTGGGGTTATGTATTTGGAAGTCATATTTTTTCTCTGAACCTTGGTATCTTTCTGTATGCCTCTTTCCTCTGATTCCTGATCAGCCATGAAGTGAGCATCGCTCTAACACATGTTCCCTCTGCCTTGATGTTCTGCCCAAGATCATGGGCCAAGAAATTATGAACCCACCCCTCTGAAATCATGAGCCAATCCATAAATCTTTCCTTTAAGTTGCTTCCATCAAGTATTTTGCCACAGTGATGAGTAATGACATTTAGTTTAGTGACAAAAAAACTTTAAGCATTTGGAGATACAAAGTCATATATGACTGATAAGTTGAAAGTTAAAACACTTGCACATGTACACACACACACACACAGAGAGAGAGAGAGAGAGAGAGAGAGAGAGAGAGAGAAGAGAGAGAGAAGAGAGAAGAGAGAGAGAGAGAGAGAGAGAGAGAGAGAGAGAGAGAGAGAGAGATTTGATTGGCAGTATTGGCAGTGTATGGAATACATAAATAGAACAGGAACAGCCAAGTCCACATTCCTCTCTACTCTGCCCATGAAAGGCAATATCAGAAGTACTACTGTGAAGGTAACTGTCATTCCAAAGAGTGTCCTGCATTGTAATAGCATCCTTTAGAGAAGCCCCATGCCTGTGAACAGAGAGCCTGTGGTCCCCTCCTGGGAAAAAGCAGCTTCCATTCTGTCAGCCACAGAGGTGTTAGAAAGAAAGCATCGTCACCTGTCACCCGGATGTGATGCTCATCCCACACTTGCTGGCCTTTGGGAACTAAGAACAAAGAGGAACTGCCCATGTTTGTGCTGGCGGGTGTCCTGCCCTGAAGCCAGCACTGACAAGAGGTCCCTGCTGTTGGAAAATGGCCACCCTCAGCCAGGGAAGTATATAGTGTGCTTTGGGCACGCTGAAGAACCAGAATAAAAAAGGGCTATAAATTTACAAATACATATCTACAGATATTTAAAAATGACTATTTTGGTCGGGCGTTGGTGGTGCACGCCTTTAGTCCCAGCACTCAGGAGGCAGAGGCAGGCAGATCTCTGTGAGTTCAAGGCCAGCCTGGTCTCCAGAGTGAGTGCCAGGATAGGTTCCAAAGCTACACAGAGAAAACCTGTCTCAAAAAAACAAAAACAAAACAAAACAAAACAAAATGACTATTTTGTCTTCATTTGACTCCTAAAGCTACAGCACAGAACATGTTTTTGAAAGGGGTGAGGTGTTTTTTTTTATTTTTTCATCTTTAAATATGTCATTATGGTGTATATTAAGGGACTGGGTTGTCTAAAGAGGATCATCTGATTTTTTTCTCTTTTAGACAAATATAAATAAATAAATATAAAACATCTTATTAACTGGTCTCTGTATCTCTAGCTCTCTCTGTCTCTGTCTCTTGACTCTCTCTCTCTCTCTCTCTCTCTCTCTCTCTCTCTCTCTCTCTCTCTGTTAGGCTTTGAAAGTGAAATGTCCCTCATAAGATTATGTCTTTGAATACTCACTCCTCAGATGGTGTTCAAGTAGGTTGGAGAACCATTAGGAGATGGAGCCTAACTCAAGGAAAGGGGTCACTGGGCAGACAGCCTTAAGGATTGTAGCTTGGCCCCAGTTTTGGCCTTTCCTCTGCCTCCTTACACACCCAGATGGGAGCAACACCTCCCTTCCCGGCAGCATGGACAGTACTCCTGTTAAACAGTGACCCCAGTGAATCTTTCCACCTTTAAATTGCTTCAGCAATTATCAAAGAGATGAGACCTCCAGACCTCTTAATCCCTTCCAATCCCCCCTATAAGCGTCTGATAGTAATATCCTCCACTATACAAAGCACTGTGCATGAGGAAGAGATACTCATGGGGACAGGAGCAACACACGGCAGAGTCAGCGTCTAAAAGAAACCAGGGGAATGGCTCCACTTTCCAGTGTATGCACTACAGTTGATGAAGGGGGTGTCCTAGGTCCAGACACTACAGATCACTGTTTTAGCAACACTGATGAAGATGGACTATATGCATGAACCATTCATATAAGGCTGAGGGGCACACAGGAAATTCTTATATGAAAAGTTCTGGATTGACTTGTTCTGTGGCACTGGCAATCATCCCTAAGATGCCGTCCCCTTTCATAAGCTTACCACTAAATCAGCAAGAACGGGCAAAAGGAAAACCCAAACCTGGAACTTGAGACCAGAAAGGGGTTTTAGTTGAGGTGAGGTTTCTTCTTTTTAAGTAGTAGTTAGGCAATAAGACACATAGCAATTCTGATACAGTAACCTATTCATGTACTCCAGGCGATTTAATTTAAAAATCCATGAGGGAGCGAAGGCTGCTGGAGGCCACCAGGAGATGGGTGCCTGATGGATGACTCTCAGATAGGCAAGGCCTGAGACCACCGACTCCAGAATAGCCTCTGTTTCTGCTGTGACTTCAGATGTTTGCCACTGCCATCTTGCTCTGGTAACTGACATGGAGTGAATGGGTGTGGGGAGACTCCCACTGCCTGTCATGTCGTGTGTTTATCTCATGGGAAAAACACGTTCTACTGGGCATCTTTGCCTGTGGATTATTATGAAGATGATTCCCCCCTAAACTTGACCGTTTAACCGAAACATTGATTTTATACAATGATAGTGTTAGTATAAACAGGATTTTGATGATTGGAGTTTTTAATAAATACAGTAAGGGATTATGATAGAGGTTAGTTTAGTGGAAAAATTAACATAGGTAAAGGTAGGATAAAATTCTGCCCCTACCCCCGATAAAGCAGAAGCTGCAGAGAATAAAAAATAAAAGAAGAAAGGGTCACATAGGCAGAACACATTGAGTTTCTATTGAGGTGCCATATAGACGGTGGCATAGGTTAATGATTAAGAAAAACAATTGAGTCCCAGTAGCCCAGCGAGTTTAAATTCTTTTAATACACTAAATTAAATTCCAATAATACACTAATGTTGGGAGATGTGTTCACAGGTTTTGGAGTGCATCATAGCTGAAACAAAGCCTTAGAATGACCTCGGGTTAGATTAAGATATTTTGATAATAGCTTTAAGGTTTGGAATAAAAAAAAAACAAAGCAGCCAAAGTATTACTAGCTGACTTACTATTCTTGCAAGGATTGGTTGGTGATTAAAGATGATGATTAATTCCTTATACCCATTTCTGCCCTCAATCTCCTGATATAAAAAATATTGATGAATGGGAATGCACCCTAAAGATATAAAGTAGAGCTGACTGGTTGTTTTTCATGTATAAAAGTCTAGGTTTGTGATTCCTTTAAGATTCCTTATAAGATTACCTTTCAAGATAAGTAATAAAGTGATTGGCCCTTTCTTTGTAACTGCAAAAAATGCAGCCTGCCAGTCAAAGAACTGGATGAGAAGAATAGCTTGCTTGCCTACACCCTTCTAATCTATAACAAGTTGCTTGGGCATGAATGTGTGTGGGTTTTGGGGACAACTTGTTTTTCACCTGTGATATGTAAAATGTTTAATTATCTAAGTAATATGACAGCCGGGCGGTGGTGGCACACGCCTTTAGTTCCAGCACTCAGGAGGCAGAGGCAGGTGGATCTCTGTGAGTTCGAGGCCAATTTGGTCCACAAAACAAGTGCCAGGATAGGCTCTGAAGCTACACAGAGAAACCCTGTCTCAAAAAAAAAAAAAATCATGTAAGTGATATGGATAACATGTGGGTTTTTTTTTTACTTGTATTCATTGTAAACATTCACTTGAAAAATAGAATGTAACCAGATTGTAATTTCTATGTTGCCTGAAAGAGTTTGTGGGGAAGCTGTAGAGGAAGAATAAAGATAGAAGGAAAACATCAAGAATGAGAGAATAAGGAAGAATAAATACCGAGTTAGAAGGAAAACATCAAGAGAGACAGAGGGGCATTTCTGGATAGAGATAAGAAAAGAGAATAGATAATACAGAAGAAGAAAACCATCAAGAGAGTGTCTGAGTGTCTTTTCCCTTGCCCCCTCAGATGAAAAAGTGATAACACACTAACCCCATGAATTCCCTCAGAGCCCCGCACTGCTGGAGGCTGGCCCTCCATGCAGCAAAAGAAGGTATATCTCAGGTCAAAGTACATGCTCAGCATGAACTAAATCTTTTTTTTTTTTGCTTGTTTTAAATTTAAATGAAAAACAATCTTATTTTACATACCCATTCCAGGTCCCTCTCTCTCCTATCTTCCCATTCCCCCTACTAATCCCTCATCCCACCCCCCATCTACTCCCCAGGGAGGATGAGACCTCCCATGGGGGATCATCAAAGTCCGACACATCATTTGGGGCAGGGCCCAAATGTGTCTAGACTGAGAGAGTGCCCCTCCATAGGGAATGGGCTCCTGAAGTTCATGCACTAGGGATAAAGACTGGTTCCACTGCTAGAGGTCCCATAGACTGTTCTGGTCTCCCAACTGACACCAAAGTTTTTTAAAAGAGAAAGGCAGGAAGAAAAGAATCAGTCTTCTTCAGGGTAAGCCCCCTGATAGGTTAACTAATCCCAACTGGTCAGCCCAAAGCATCCATATGAGCAATTCTAAACAGACACAGCAGTGTGTGTGTGTGTGTGTGTGTGTGTGTTGTAACGATAACTCTTTCTGCCAGCCGCTTGAGTTCCACCAACATGTTAGGGCCCCCAAATAACACACAGAGTTTAACAATAGTTACAATGCTGCTGGTCAATGATTAGGATTTCTTAGTTGCTAGCTCTGTCTTAAGTATCAACCGTAACCACTAATCTACATATTTTATAAAGACTTGTCTTACCGAGGACGGTGGCAGCATGTCTCCTCTCTTGCCTGGATCACATGGCAGCTCCTCTTTACTACATTTCCCAGAATCCTCCTCCTTTCCTAGTCCCGCCTAACTTACTTCCCTATTGACCAACAGTGCTTTATTTATCAACCAATAAGACAAACATATACACAGAAGAACTTCCCTCATCAGTCTGTGTCTGTGTGTGTCTGTGTGTTCAACAATAATAATTTTAAAAGATATCATACTTTTGAGAGGAACTAAAGGGATACAAAAGGAGTTGGGAGGGGAGAGTAGGCAGGATGGAAATGATAAAAATACAGAATTCATATACAAAATTCTCAAAAAATTAAAAAAGAAGGAAAATAAATGAAAGACCAAAAGAAAGGAGCAAACATAGAAGAAAGAAACAAAAAAGGAGGAAAGAAAATAAAATTTGGAAATTTCCTTTGCAGTATCAGGGATTGAATCTCCATCTCTGTCTCTGTGCATGTTAAACTAGTCCTACACAAGTGAGCTACATCCCAACCTTAGGAATACCTAGTTTACATCACATACAGTGACAATATGGAGACAAGCAAGAGAGGTGTCATGCCTGGTCCTAACCAGATAGCTAAAGCAGAAAACATTTAAAGTTAGTTATATAACTAAGGCCAAATTGTGTCTATTTTTTTAAAAGTGCTGGTCACTTATTTTTATATTGAACTGAGGTTTTCCAATTTAATGTTACAAACGTACTTGAATTCAAGAGGAGGCTTAGAGCTGCAATCATCCAAATGCATTACAGTTGTGAAGGTTAAAAGTGTGTTTTATGCTGGGTGAAAAGCCAGGGTGTTTCTTTGCTCTTTCCAGCTTCTAGAACTCTCCATACTTTTGACTCACACCCTCCCAATCTCCAGGAGAGCAGCGGCAGCTCTCCTGCCCCGACTCCAACCTCACTGCTTCTCCATCCCGTCTTCCTATAGGCCCCTGGGATGACACTAAGCCATCTCCCTCATTTCTATATGCTTAATTTAATGAGCATTTGCACAATTCCCCGAGTCTCATTGGGTGATGCATTGAAAGACCTGAGAACTAGGACCTGAGCATTTGAGAGGTGGGGCATTATCAAGCAGAGGCCATAAGAAGGGATCAGATTCCCTGGCGCTGGGCTCACAGGTGGGGTGTGAGCTTACTGGTGTGAGTGTAGGAAATGAACATGAGCAAGTCTGGAAAATTCTTACCCAGCTTTCTCTCCGCGCCCTTCCATTCATCTGTTGATGGGCACCCAGGCTGGTCTTCTACCTTGGGTATTATGGGTATTGCAGTAATAACCATGGATATGCAGATGTTTCTGTGGTCTATTAACTTAGGTTCTTTTGGGCGTTTATCCAGGAGTGGGGTAGCTGGATTATTTGGTAGTTCTGTTGCTAGTGTTCTGAGGAACCTTCATACTGACTTTCATGGCGGCTGTACCTGTTTACAGTTATGCCGCCATTGTGTAGACAAGTGCTCCTTTTCTCCAACACCCTGGACTGTACATGCTGCTTCTATTCTTGTAGATTTCGTATGTTAAATAACTTTTAAAATCCTCTGAGAGTTCTGTACACAGTGAGTTTTGTTCAAGCCCATGGTGGTGGTTTGAATAAAAATGGGCCCCATAGGTCCAGAGGGAGTGACACTGTTAGGAGGTGTGGCCTTGTTGGAGGAAGGGTATCACTGAGGGCAGACTTTGAGGCCTCAGATGCTCAAGCCAGGCCCAATGTAGTACCCCCTTCCTGCTGCCTGCAGATCCACATGTCCAACTCTCAACTCCTTCTCCAGCACCGAGTCTGCCTGCAGGCTGCCATGCTTCCTGCCATGATGATGACAGACTGAACCTCTAAAATTGTTAAGCCAGCCCAATTAAATGTTTCCCTTTATAAGACTCGCATAGGTCTCGGTGTCTCTTCATAGCAATAGAAACCCTAGGACTCCCATACTCATTTCCTCTGCTCTAATTCCTCTCCCATTCCCCCAGCCACTATTCCCTTCCCACTCCATGCTCTGCTGTGTTTCTAACTCGATAAATGCATTCAGCACTGGCCGCAATCTCATGGGTATGTGGGGCCATCTATTGGAGCAGAGACCGCCTCTTACAGCACAACTCCTTGAAGAAAACTGACTTTTCCTTCTCCTGGAAGCCACTAATTACCAGCAGCTCCTCAGCAAGGAGCAGGACTCAATGCCCATCTGTGTGACCCATGCTGAGGTTTTATCTGGCTTGGTCATACACAGGTTTCATGTATTTTGTTATAATTACTATGAGTTCATATGTGCAACAGCCCTGTTGTTTCCTCAAAACACTGCTTCTCTACATCCATCCCCTGCAGCTCTTCCAAACATCCCTCATCTCTCTTCCTGGAGGAACCCTGATCCATAGGAGGAGGGGATACAGGCATTCTGACTGGGTTAAGATGGAACCATTGTAGTTAGTGTTGAGTTGCCTATGCACGTATAAGTAATGAAATTGTGTGCTTTGGAAAAAAATAATTATATATGGATATTTGCTCACACTTGTTGAAAACACTCTGTCTTGCTAGGCGTTGGTGGCGCACGCCTTTAATCCCAGCACTCAGGAGGCAGAGGTAGGCGGATCTCTGTGAGTTCGAGGCCAGCCTGGTCTACAGAGCGAGTGCCAGGATAGGCTCCAAAGCTACATGGAGAAACCCTGTCTCGAAAAACCAAAAAAAAAAAAAAAAAAATCAAATTTGTGTACAGATGGTGTAAATGTGCCTGTGAGAGTGTGTGCATGTGTGTAGAATCAAGTTCACACAAGCTAAGCGAGTGCTCCGCCACTGAGTTGGATCCCAATCCCATGAACGAGATTTTTATTTTTGCCCCATGCGCCAAAGAATGAACCTTTCCCACTGAATCCCCAGCAATCTCTCCACAACAGCGTGGGCATACGAAGCACTCCAGGTGCCGGCCCACTGTAAAACCCAGCGTGCTCTCATGGCTCGGCTCTCCATTTCACCTGTCTGCATCTGCAGCCCTGCATGTCTTGCGGTCTGTATTGTAGGATAGCAACATTCCAGTACTTCCTTAGAATACATTCATGAATGTCTAGGTTTTGTGCTGACCTACTCTTTGCAGTTTAAAACATTCCCTCTTCCCTCAAGTTAAATCTGTGGATGAAGTAAATGGTTTGCCATGAGAAGCTTTTTAAAAGAAAAGCAACTGCTGGGCTCCCAAGGCACTTAGCATGGAAATAACCAACTTGACAGGCAAAGGCCTTGAAATGCCATTAATGCAGCCCACGAAACCATTTTGCATAAGCTAGTCCTCAGGAATGCAAATAAAAATTAGATATGACTAGTCATACATATTTAAGGATTAAGAAACTGCAGAACGTATGCAATTGAAAAACTATTTGTACTTTTTGAAGTAGAAAAAAATCCATATTTACAGTCAAGGATTTGAGTTTGAATGTTGGTATATCTTTCACCCTCCAAGTCCTAAATGGTTCCCAGCAACGTTTGTGTATTTGTGTGTATAGAAGAGATTTAAAATAAAAGCACTAGAGGCATAATTTGTATAAACAATGATTTTCATGTTGTATGTCATGATTAAAAAATTCTCCATAAGATGAACTCTATTAATGTTTCTCAATGAAAATAACTTTAAAGTGATTGTTTTTCTTTGAAAGGTTTTGCTTTTATTTTTAACTACATGTTAAGTGTGACTATGTGTGAGTCTGTGCACATGACTTCAATGCCTTTGGAGATCAGAAGATGGTGTTGGATCCTCTGGAGCTGTAGGCAGAGGTGTTTGTGAGCTGCCCAGCATGGGTGCTGGGAACCCAACCTCTGACCTCTTCAAGAGCAGCCTGAGATCACACATGCTGAGCACCATCTCTAGTCCCAGTGATATATTTTCTAAAAGCATTAATGAAATAACAGGCAGACATTTGCCATTGCTCTGGTTTTTATGAGAGTAATAGTTATGCCACGACAAAGGTTATTTGTGTTAATAAGTGTCAAACATGATGAAACTGCTATTGACACTATACATTTAGAATGTTCTACTTTGTTTCTTTAGCTAACTTGAGAAAAACTGAATGTTGTTTGACAAAGGGTCCTTGACTAACTTAACCAAAGTAGGACACATGGTATTTTACTCTTCTAAAATGATTTTCATTTTTAACAATGGTCACTACTGGAAACATTACATTTCAGTGCTTATTTTGTACGTTTTCTGTCTCTCCAGCAGAGTGCAGGCCCTAGAGCAAAATGCTTGTTTATCCCACTGTTGTGTCCCTGTGTTTAGATTAGTGTCTAAAGCAAAGGAAGCCCTGGGTAAATACTGCTGGGTTGAGGGATTTGCAACCATTAGGTATTGTGTTAGTTTACCATCTATTTTCTAACTTGATTTTCAGGTTAAGTCTTGGAATGAGCTAATAATAACAGTCCAAAGAACTTTGTACATTTGTACAGAGCAGACCGTTTTCTTAGATCTAAGCGGGAATGAGTTAATTTGTCTCCAGTAGAAACCGTATGAAATATTCTCATTGCACAGATAAGGAAATAGTTATATGAAGAGAAAATACGCCTGAGGTTATTTATCTGGAGAGCGGATAGACCTGGATTTTAACTCAGCAAGTGAGGCTCAAGTTGCCATGACGTCAGCCATTGCATGGCAGGCCATTCCGTGTGTTTATCTTACATTAGAGAGCTAAGGTTGAGAGTCTAGGGTGGAAACTGTACCTCTTCCTTTTCCTCCTGTGTGTTTATATTCACTCACTATTAGTTTATCACTGGTTTAATCATCAGGAATGGCTACAGTAGAAATGAACAGAGAAAAACCCAGACATGCACATATGTCAAAATAACCATATTTGGGGCTATTGGGTTAGAAATGGCAAATGGCAAGAGAGCACTAAATGTTACCCATATTAAAAGTTGTTATCTTAAAGTTGAGAAAGTGAGGTCTGACAGGTGTAAAAGAGTCTGTGATCCCTGGGAACAGTGGCTGTCCCTGCTGTCCCTGCAGTTTAAAGCTTTCAAGTGGCATGCTTTCTAATGAACAGTTGCTTTTGATAATGAGGTATTGATCTTCAATGCTATTATTTACAGCATTCTAATAATAGAAAAGCTCTACAAGAGGGAGGAGAGGAAAGGGCTCTTCATTTCCTTAATTAAAAAACTTTTTAAAACCCTGTGTGTGTGTTGTGTGTGTGTCTCTATCTCTCTCTCTCTCTCTCTCTCTCTCTCTCTCTCTCTCTCTCTCTCTCTCTCTCTCTCTCTCTGTGTGTGTGTGTGTGTGTGTGTGTATGCACAGTGCATGCTTATGCACATGCTTGCTTGTGAAGGTCAGAGAAAAAATTGCAGAAGTCAGCGTTTCCTTCCACCCTTCGTGTTCTTGAGATTGAATTTAGGTCATCAGGCTTGGCAACAATCACCTTTGCTTGCCGAACCATCCTGGCAGCACAGAAAGCATTAGTACTTGAAGGCAGAAATGATAGCAGATTGAAAAGACACTTTAGAAAGGTAAAGCAGAGATCTCTGAGATAGGGAAAACAGAAAATAAGGTAATTAAGTGAAAAACAAAATGATCCAAACATCTGGAACAATCCAAATAATCACACCTGAGTCCTGGGGCAGAGGCAGCCTCAGGATCAGCCCATGTGATGAGAACTGGAGCATGGAAATCAGTCCCAGAGCTTGCAGGACACTTGAGGGAATTGCATCCCTCACTGTCTCTGTCTGTGAGCTTGGGGTGACTGCCACTCACTGCTTTTGCCTTTGACTAACTCTTCTGTTTCGTTCCCTGTGATGACAGCTCCCAAAGCTGTGAACTGTGAGACAGGCTAAAGAGAGGGCAAGGCACCCCTGGGCTCCCTGAGATACAAAAGTCAAGAGGAAAGAAAGATACACACAAAGATCTAGGCAGGAAAGAAATCTTTTGAGAATGGGTCCTGGCTGGCCTGGAACTCACAGAGATCCATCTGCTCTGCTTCAGAATTTTTGTGATTAAAGGTTTATACCACCACACCCAGTTTTGATTTTATTTTTTTGTACTTATGTATTTAATATTAGTATTTAAGTTCATTTAGTTTAAATTAACCTGTTTCTCTTTATCCATCTTTTTTGCCTTGGGACTTTTTACTTTTATTTCCTTCTTTATAACTTACTTTCACTGTTTCTAGTGTCTGCTGGCTGGTGTCTGCCTGCCTTCTGGCCCTGGGCTTCTTCCTCATTCTCTTCTCCTCCTCCTTTCATTCCTCCTAAGGCCAGATTTCTCCTCTTCTTTATTCTCTCTGCCCACCAGCCCCACCTATCCTTTCTCTGCCTAGCTATTGGCCATTCAGCTCTTTATTAGACCAATCAGATACCTTAGGCAGGCAGGCTGAAACAAACATAGTATATCTTTAAATAATTAAACAAATGCAGCATAAACAAAAGTAACACACCTTTACACAGTTAAATTAATATTCCACAGCATAAACAAATGTAACACATCTTTGCCTAGTTAAAATAATAGCACATAACAATAGTCAGCTTGTGGCCCCGGCTTTAAAAATAACTTGCAGTCATTTTCAAATCAGCAAATAGCACCTTCTCCTTTTGAAAAAGCCCATCTCTAATGAGTAAGGAAACACAAACACAAAAAGCCAACCAACTATTCAGTCACATTTGAATATATGGTATAAAAGTAGCCATTGATTTTCAGAAGCATTCTTTTAAAAAAAATTGAAAGTTACTAAACAGAATAAAAGCCCTCTGCTGAATTTCTTGTATATATCCTTTGCTAAGGTCTGAATGTATCTGCTTCTTCTAAAGATTCGTATACAGAAGAAAAACTAAGGCCCAAGTCCATAGCATTAAGAGGACGGTGGAACCTTTGAGAATTGACTGACCCATAAGGAGATTTGTCCTCTTACAAAATAAGGTAATGGACTGGTGGTGTGGATCGGTGACACAGTCCTTAGCAATTGTGAGTCCTTGGGTTTGATCCATAGCATTGCAAAATAGGAAGGAAGAGGGGGTAGGGAGAGAAAGGAAGGGAGGGAAGGGAAGGAAAGAAAAATGAATGAATGAATGAATGAATGAATGAATGAATGAATGAAACTAATATCCAAGGGGTTCTGCCTCATTCCCTTGTTGTTTTGTTTTTGTAGTTTTTGTTTTTCTTTTTGAGCTCAGTCTGGACAAGTTCACTATTTTGCTGAGAGTGACCTTGAATGTCCTATGCCCCTGCTACCACCTCCCAAGTGCAGGAATTACAGGTGGCCATCACCACGTGTGCTGACATAGGATGAAGTCTTATTTTAAATTCTGAGGCTTGAACCCTGGACCTTGAGCATGGCACACTAGGCAGGGCCTGCACCTGAGCTGCATCCCTCCCGAGCTCACTCCATCCCTCGAGGATGGCACTTATCATGCACCATCCAGGGGCAGGCCCTCATCAGATCCTGGGTCTGCATTCCCTCCCTCATTGGATTTCAAGATCAAACAAGAAAAATTGTGGCTCCCCTAACCTCTAGAGCTGCAAGGAAAGGGGGCGTTTATAAGATATTCCCCTCATACCATGTAAAGTATTTCTGTTAACAGTCCAAACCAAGACATCTTAGCTAGTTTTTGTTCACATGCGACTGTGACAGTCTCTGACTATAGATGTACCTGGATGTCACAGCCTTGCTCCCCTTCTTACTGGTACTGTGCCTGGAGTGACAAGCTAAATTCATGTGTGCTTCATCTTCCCTGTCCATGAAAATGAAGACTGAAGACAGAACAATGATGGCATAAACTATTGAATTTCTCCTCATTTTACTGTATCTGGCAGAAAGAGAGTTAAAGGGGTAAATGGATGAACCAGGATTGAAATACTTAGACCCACAATGAATAAATAAATTTACTCCAGGATTGGGGCCTCTCTCTTCATCATTTTCAAGGAGACTATCCATTTATGGGACATGCTAGTAGGGATGTTATTGGGTTATTCTTTCCTTTAAAGAGCCTTAAATCTCAGCGTGAATGTAAGTCTGGGTAGTGATGCCACATTTGACTCCCAGAGGAGACTTTGCTAAGCACAAGTGATAACACTATGGGTCAAGCAGTGTTTTTCTCATATGCCTGAATTTCTGTTTGGAAAGACAAGTTCTACGCTTCATGGGCAAGATGTTTGAGTTTACTACTCTAGCCATTAAAAGATCTAGAAGATGATACTGTACCAGGGCTATCTCCCTCCTCCTCCTCCTCCTCCTCCTCCTCCTCCTCCTCCTCCTATCTCCTCCTCCTCCTCCTCCTCCTCCTCCGTGGACTTGAATGGTACTTGAACAGAGCTCGGAGACGTGTTAGAATTATCCTGAGAGTGATTAACTCAACTCAGAGAAACGAGGAGTCTAAGTGCTTTCTGTTTACCCTTTGCTAAACACGGATTTCAGTTGAGAATTGTGCTTCTTAAGAACATTCAGACAAACAAACAGCACAGATGGATACTAGTCAGGCAACAGAAGACTTGAACTATTGTCTTGGCTCCCCAGTGAAGGCACTACTCTCTTGAGATGGAGTGATGATAAATTGAGCTGATACCCTCAAAGGTCCTGACCAAATGTGTGGGACTCACCACAGTAAATAGAAAGTGGTGGTTCTGATAAAGATCGTTTTGTATAATGTTAATTACAAATCTATATGAAATAACTTAAATTTCCTCTACAAACATCAGTTTTATATTCAACAATGTGAGAATTTTTAAGGTGGGTGGTCTGGAGGTTGGTTGTTTTTAAGACAGGGTCTCACTGTGTAATCACTGTGCAGCCCAGGCTAGTTTTGAACTTGTGAACCTCCTTTATGGTATACACCACCATGCCTGACTTAAAAATGATTTTGAAAGACCCCCTCAAATGATAAAAGCAATTTTATATCAAGAGGATTTCAAACATGATACTAAATATATGTGGATACCCTTAAGACCAGCCAATTCTCCTGAATAAATTGTTCATTTTCCTATTTGTGTGCTAACAAAGAGAGACCATAAAAGGAAAGTAAGCAATGACCAAAGAACAGATCTTGTACCATGAAAGCAGTAAAAAGGATGAAATTATCGTAAAAGGGAATATGAAATCCACAGAAATTCATTGATACATGCGTTTAAGGAAACATTGAGAAGAGCGATTTCTCCTTGGTCAAATCTTTACATCAGTTGGTCATAGGAGAGTCCCTTGGGTTCCACAGGAACAGACTCAATGTGACACTAAAATGCAGTCCAGGTGGGACCAGTTGGCTTCCTACAACTTACATGTCACCATCATTCAGAGGGCTTGTAAATACACTTAGTGGGTTGCAACCAGAATTTGGAAATAAAATTAAATCAACTGTAAGATAAAATAAAATTTCTGACCTAAGATTTTTTCAACACTGAAAGTACAAATTCTGGCATGTCTAACAGACTGGGCTTGATCAATGTTCCATTAAAGAGCTGAGCAAGCACAGAGAGATTTATTCAATGCAGCCACACTGGGAAGAGGCACAAATAAAAGTTCTTAGTGACCCCAAGTCTGGCTTGAAGTAGTGACATGAGCTTTGGGTTGGGGCAAGGTGAGCAAGAGGCATGCATAACTAAGCAGTCCCAGCCTAGATGAGGTTAGCTTCCTTGACCAGGATGTCAGCTTTGTTCCTGCAAGGTGGTCCATGTTCTTAGTGCATGGAGGGCAAGGTGGTTCTCAGGAGATCAGTTCTGCTCCAGGATGTGGTCTCCTCTTACAGATAATTGCCCTCACTGGAATGGGGATAGCCTATTTCCAGGGGTTTGCTATTCTTGAAATCCAAAGCTAATGCAGATAAGGCAATGACTTCTCTCTGTACCTTGAACCTGGAAGAAGGAAGACATGAACTAGATACACATGCCTTGAACAATTAACGGACCGTGGCAAGTAGACAACCCCAAAGTCAAGAGGCCAGACAGAAAATTAGAGCAGGGGCTCCAGGGTTCCATGTGCATTCAACTGCCTTGTGAATCCAGGTGAGGAACCAAGTCTATCTAGCAAAATCATAACCCAATTTCCTGTTTCAGTTTCACAGTGCATTGCTATAGTGCAGGTGTGTCTGTCACAGTGCAGGTGTGTCTGTCACAGTGCAGGTGTGTCTGTCTGTCACAGTGCAGGTGTGTCTGTCACAGTGCAGGTGTGTCTGTCACAGTGCAGGTGTGTCTGCCACAGTGTAGGTGTGTCTGTCACAGTGCAGGTGTGTCTGCCACAGTGCAGGTGTGTCTGCCACAGTGCAGGTGTGTCTGTCACAGTGCAGGTGTGTCTGTCTGTCACAGTGCAGGTGTGTCTGTCTGTCACAGTGCAGGTGTGTCTGTCACAGTGCAGGTGTGTCTGCCACAGTGCAGGTGTGTCTGCCACAGTGCAGGTGTGTCTGTCACAGTGCAGGTGTGTCTGTCTGTCACAGTGCAGGTGTGTCTGTCTGTCACAGTGCAGGTGTGTCTGTCACAGTGCAGGTGTGTCTGCCACAGTGCAGGTGTGTCTGCCACAGTGCAGGTGTGTCTGTCACAGTGCAGGTGTGTCTGTCTGTCACAGTGCAGGTGTGTCTGTCTGTCACAGTGCAGGTGTGTCTGTCACAGTGCAGGTGTGTCTGTCTGTCACAGTGCAGGTGTGTCTGTCAGTGCAGGTGTGTCTGTCACAGTGCAGGTGTGTCTGTCACAGTGTAGGTGTGTCTGTCACAGTGCAGGTGTGTCTGCCACAGTGCAGGTGTGTCTGTCACAGTGCAGGTGTGTCTGTCACAGTGCAGGTGTGTCTGCCACAGTGCAGGTGTGTTACTGCAAAATATTCTTTTCAAATGTGTGTGGGAGAGAGAGTTCAGGGATGGCACCAATGTTGATGCTATTTCTTTGATGATCTTCATCAGCACAGTTTGCAAATCACTTTTATTCAAGGGAAAACTATAAGATTATTTGGATTACTGACAAAACAAGGATACTGCCTAATCATGACTGTCCTACAGAGTCACATGATGCCAATTGTTAGCCTAGACAATATCATGCCAAACAGTATTGAAATCCCCAGAGATGAAAAATCCTAAAGGTAAAAATTCTGCTGAAAGTCAAACTTGAGTTCTTTGAAAGAGCAACCAATGCACTTAACCACTGAGTCAACTCTCCAGTCCCAATTGATGCATTTTTAAACGGATGTTTTTCTCCTTAATTCATTACATCATTTGGGACTGGAGAGATGGCTCAGTAGTTAAGTGCACTGGTTGCTCTTGCAAAGGACCCAAGTTTGACTTCCAACACCCACAACAGCTCACAGTCACTTGTAACTCCTGCTCCATGGGATTTCAACACCCTTTTCTGGCTTTCTTGGGCATTGCACACATATGGTACACAGACAAACATTCAGGAAAACACTTATACACATAAAATAATAAAATAAAAATTAAAAAATTTAATGCATCATATGTGTGACTTATTATTCTTTCTAGTCAGTGAAATTCCAGGAGATTTATGAACTACAGCTGCATTTGCCTAAAGGAGTTACGGATTAGTTGGAAGACAATGATGAAAGAAGATGGGTGTTAGCATTTCTATTTGATCATCCATGTTATTTCTACCAAAGTTGTGATCTGTGCAGGAGCATATATAGAATCAATTTCCTATGTTCAAGGCTACATTGAACATCACATAGAAGATGGAAAATTTAATAGGGGATGCTCATGCTGGTATATATTGAATAATACAACTTCAAAGAGCTGAGCCACATAGAAAATAAATGTGAAAATAATGTCCAAGGAGAGTATTTCCCTGAAAGCACAAGCTATTCATTTCAATGCAAGACTTAGTCTAAGTCAAGGATTGTGAGAACTGGCCAGTTGTTACAGATGACCTCTGTAATACTCTCTCTCTCAACATATATATATATATATATATATATATATATATATATATATATGTTGAATGATTCTGCTACCTTTTTCCCTGTTCTTATTTTATTCTAAAGTTATATTTATCTTTATTTTGTGTATATGGATATGTATGTATGTGTGTGCAACACATGTGTACAATGCCTATGGAGCCAGCAGAGGGCACTGGATCCCTGAAACTAGAGTTAGGTGGTTACGAGTCATCTGGTGTTGGTGCTAGGAACCAAACCCTAGTTATCTGTAAAAGTTGAAAGTGGTATTAACCACTGAGCCATGTCTCTAGCTCATCTCCCCACTATTTTAAACTGTCAGCATTAATTATTTTATTTTTCTATTTTCCATGCTTTATATTTCATCTCTCACATCATATCCAAAAAGAGATATGACCTGTGAAAAGACTTTTACAGAATTCTAATTCATTGTTTTTGAAATTGATTCCATGAAAATCCATTATATTATCATTGGTTTTGTGTATAGCCATTGTACATATGTATAAAACCACGAAAATGTCTACAACAAATGAAAGCACTTTGGGGGATATCAGCACCTTGATTGAATATATCAAAAGACTTGGGTTGTTGGTCACACAGTATTTCAGATGACTAATGTCATTACCAATAGGGCTTTCTGGTCTATCTAACATTCTGATTTGCCACAGACTACCACCACCATTATGCCCACTAGGACCTGAGTCCTGGTTACAGAGCCTTTATATAGCAGGTTAGCAGGTAGGGCATCTTCTCTTCATCTGACCACCACTGGCAGTTGACAGCTTCCCAAGCCACCCACTAGCAGGGTCAAAGCAGGACAGCCAATGTGGGAGAAATCGCCTTTAGACTCTGAACTGCATCACTAAAAAAAGCATCATTCTTGCAGTTTTTTTTTTTTCTGGGTCTTGGTAATTTAGCTGTGTCTCTTGTTAAAAAGCCAATACGTATTTTTAAAATACACTTTAATAACCACTGTCTTTTAAAGGGTACATTTATATATTAATATACATTTGGATATTTCAATCATTCCTACTCTCTATACTTTTGCTTTGTCCTTTTGAGACATGGTCTTGCTATGTGACCCAGGCTGGCCTGGAACTTGCTATGTTGAGCAGTATGGCCTCAAACTTATGGTGTTCTTCCTGTCTCCACGCCTTGAGTGGTTGGGATTGAACATCACCACCCCTAAATTCCAATGAATACTTTCTATCCAGTTCTTTAGCCTTGTTTTTATTTGAGCCATTACTGTTGACTTAAGTCAGTGCCTGACCAACTAGAAAATGATTGAAATTGGTGGGGTCAGCATGGCTTATGAGGTAAAGGCATTGCCATTAAGCCTGAGTTCCATCCCCAGGACCCACATGGTAGAAGGAGAGAACCAACCCTCAGAAGTTGCCCTCTGACTTCCACATGAGTACATGAGACTTCCATGTGTATCTGTAAACCCACCCATCCCTCCACACAACACACACACACACACACACACACACACACACACACACACACACACACACGAATAAATACTTTAAAATTTATCTAGGTCAGACCAAGAATGGATTGTTATCAAATGACTTGCTAAGAGGGCACCAGTTAGGGTGAATGTAAAGTCTTCCTTTCTCTTTTCTCTTGCCTTCCCAAACTCTCTTCTTCCCTTCCTTTCCTTGTTGTAGGGTTGGGGAATACAATTAAAAAAAAAAACTATGCATGCTGGGCAAGGGCTCTACCTTTGAACTTTAATTCCAGCCCTTTTCACCTGTTTTAAATATTGGCCACAGGAAACTGAGCATCAGCTCAGAATGAATGACACAAGTTGTCCTCCTTTATAATACAAACAAACCAATGCTCTTTCTCAGCTGTCACCCTCTGTTCCCCTCAGCTCCTGGTAATGCTCTACATAACTGGTTCCGGAGGATGCTGCATTGATGTTAAGTTTCCAACACATGAATTTGAGATCATATCTAGATCATAGCTGTGCAAAAAAAATCACTATAGAAGCTAGGAATGGGGACCTAGCTTGGTAGCTAATCATGGTAATCAAGGTACTTGGGAGGCAGAGGCACTCACATGAG
This sequence comes from Cricetulus griseus, assembly GCF_003668045.3. NCBI lineage: Eukaryota > Metazoa > Chordata > Mammalia > Rodentia > Cricetidae > Cricetulus > Cricetulus griseus. The sequence goes on from NC_048601.1 coordinate 7,959,562, forward strand.
TACAGGGCTCCTGGAGGCCAGAAGAGCAGGTGTTGCTGGATCCCCTGGACACAGAGTTACAGGTATTGTGAGCCCTAATGTGGGCACCTAATGGGTCCTCTGCAAGAGTAGCATGAACTCTTAACCACTGAGCCATCTCTATAGCCCCAGCATCTCTCTCTCTCTCTCTCTCTCTCTCTCTCTCTCTCTCTCTCTCTCTCTCTCTCTCCCTTCCTCTCTCCCTCCCTCTTTCCCCTGACATTCCAAGAATCCCAAAAGAAATTCCCTACAGCACTTTGTTGAATGATTGCCTTTTAGTGTATTTTATTTATTTCTAAAGATGCTAGATTTGTGCATGACAATGGCACTGCCTTATCTTTGAGCCCCATTCTATGGTAATATCTTGAACACAAATTACCTCCTGGGGGAAAATACATTTTGACTTATTTGACAAAGGCCATGGATTTTGTTGAGGAGCTGAGAAGTGTTGAGCCCTTTTAAAACTATGCTAAGGCTTGTAATTATATTCCTTTTATTGCAGAAATACTCACCCTTCAATGGTAAATCAGTTATCCTTGATACAAATGCACTGTCAGGAGTGTGACTACTCAGCATGCTGTAATTCTTCAGTACAACCCAACAAAAGTATAGACTTCCCATTAAATTCTCCAATGTGGTGTTTTTAAATGTGTGCTTTCTCATCTTTTCTTTCTCTCTATTGAGAAATTAGTTCACAGAAATAAAAAAAAAATAAAGATATTTCTTTAAAATTTGAACTTGGTTTTTGCTTTTGCTTTAAATTTATTGGGGTTGAACAGTTTTTTGTTGGCTTGTTTTGTTTTTAGATATACATACAGTTTAATGAGTTAAAAGATGGGGGAGGAATAGAGGAGGGCAAGAAAGGAGATGCCTTGATAGAGGGAGACAGTACAGGTTTGGAGAGAAGTCTGGCACAGGGGAAATGTTAGGGGATTCACAGGGATGACCCCAAAGAAGAATCCAAGCAGTGGTGGGGAAAATGCCATTGATGCCCTTCCCCTATAATATGATTGGTGTCTAACTTGGTTACCATTCCTAGAGCCTTCATCCAGTAGCTGTTCAAAGCAGAAACAGGCACCCACAGCTAAGCACTGAACCATACTCCTGGAATCCAGTTGCAGAGAGGGAGGAGGGATGAGCAAAGGAGCCAAGACAGGGCTGTAGAATCCCACAGAAACTGTTGACCTGACTTAGGGGCAGCATGGAGACCCTAGTCATAAAGCTGCGGAAACAGCATTGGACTGAACCAAACCCTCTGAATGAGGGTGCCATCTAGGAGGCCAAGACAGTCTATGGGACCTCTAACAGTGGAGCCAGTCTTTAACCCTAGAGCACAAATGGACTTTGGGAGCCCATTCCCTATGGAGGGATGCTATTGCAGCCCAGATACAGCAAGGAGGGTCTAGACCCTCCCCTAAACAATATGACGGACTTTGAAGGTCCCTGGTGGAGGTCCTCACTATCCCTGGGGAGGATTTGGGGGATGCGTTGAGGGGGTTGGTGGGGAACATGGGAGGATGGGAGAGTGAGGTAATGGGGGGATGGATATGTAAATACGAGAAGTACTACTAAAGTACAATCTATTTTTACTCACTAATAATAGGGTTGATACCAATAAGTAGGAACATGCACACACACACACACACACACACACACACACACACACACACACACAAACACACACGCGCACACACACACACACACACACACACACACACACACATATATATATATATACATATACATATATATATATATATATATATATATATATATATATATATATCCTATAATTTGTAGCATCAGTCGCAGGGGACAGCAGGACAGAAATTGAGGTTTCAGGATGATAGGAAAGAGCCACCTTGTGCATCCTGATACAGCTCATGTCTTATTAGACTCAGCAACTATAACCAACAACCATGAATAGATGCACTAAGGAGCAATGGTTCCTCCTCACAGTTGTGGAAGTCTAAGAGGAGCAGGTATTAGCACAGACAGCAGCTCCTGCTGAGGGTGTGCTTCCCAGTGAGCATCCAGCCGACTTCATGATGCATCCTTACACGGCTGGAGAGTGAATGCTCTGGGTTCTTCACTTCTTTATAAGGGCCCTGAGTGCCATCTTCCCAACCTTATCTAAACCTAATTACCTCCCCAAAGCCTGACCTCCTAATGCCCTGGGGACTGGTTTAAGCATATAAAGTCTGAGGATCTAGAACACAGTGTCTACAGACATTATCTAAAGTATGTCCAGATGTCCATGACCCTGTAGAACTACACAACAAAGAATAGAATGTCACTGCCACTGTTAATAGGCAGTGACTGAACATGAATATGAGACCAACTGGATTTCAGAAAATAGAATATTGATATGCAAAGAAGAATCAAAAGAAATAGAAGCTATGATGTTAGAGTCTGGAATAGGTAGAAAGGAAAAAATACTTCTTGAGCTTAAACAGAAAACAGAAAGAGAGAGAAAGAAACTGGGACCGATGGGGGAGGGGAAAATGAATCCGTGGATGAGAACTAAAGTTGTGGCACTCCCTTCATGGGTTTTGATAATTTTAAGGCATTCATTACGTGTCAAACCAGAGAAACATGAATTACAGGGAAGTAAAAGTAAACTGTTCAAATTCATTTTATAACTAAACACTTATTATATTAAACATTATATGTGCATCTCTACATAGAATGTCCTGAAAATAATTGAAGTTCTTAGAATTTGGGGCTAATAGGAATTTAATAAAGAAGCTAGTCATTTTACGTGAGTATATCCCCACAGAAACTTGAGTCTGGGCTAAGAAAACATCTTTTCTGAACAGAATGCTGAACCCTGGACTTAGGTTTTCCTACAAAGAGGAAACAGGTTAAGGGTGCTCCTAGCCCCTCCTCCCTAGAAGAGCTTATCTCCAATGCTCACTCCAGATGGGGCCAAGTAGGATTATGAGATAAACAACAAACAGGAGGAAAGGAACAAAGGTCACCAGAACTCAGGAGACTGGAGAGCTCCTTCCTGGGGTCAGACCTGGGCATAACCTTGGAATATTCCCATGGACAGGGCCTTAGAGGACTTTCAGAAACTCGAGAATGCAAGTACTGAGAAAAGTAGAATGAGTCTGTCCCCAATAAGCAGCACACAGTAACCTAAGTGTCTGGAAACTCACCTGCATGACACCACAGATACACATGCAGGGGCTTATAAAACTGCTGGGAGGGAAGAGGGGAGTGATGTAACTATAGTACAATCCCAAAAAAGATGAAAATTTAAGAAAAATTGAAAAACAAAACAGTGCATGAAAATATATTTAAAATAAAAAGAATACAATATTAATAAAAATGCAGTCTGGTCACACTAACATGGAATTGGGAAACCTCACAGGGCCCCCACCCTTAGAAAAAGAACTACTGGCAACTAAGGCAATTGAGAATGGTAGAAAAAGTCTTCCCTGGGTATGGTTGATTATCCAGTTGGTTATCCAATACCAATACCCAGGAGTCAGCCTTGAAATCATATACTAGTAACACTAAACAGACAGATTGGGTTATATTTATATATTTAGATATGCATGCGTGCGTGCGCGTGTGTGTGTGTGTGTGTGTGTGTGTGTGTGTGTGTGTGTGTGTGTGTACATGCGTGCGTGTGAATAATAAAGGAAAACAGGCCGTGATTTCAAGGGGGAGCAAAAAGGGGCACACAGGAAGAACTATAAGGAGGAAGAGAGGGAGAAAATTATGTGATTATATTTTAATTATTTTTTTATTTTATTTTATGAAGAAAAGCTATCTGATCCATCCCCAGGATCCACACACATCCTGTAAGATGGGATGATGGGGTGGTCCACCGACACAGCATCACTGGGCCTTATCCTGAGTCAGAGTCCAATTTTATTACGTGAGTCCTGGTCATAGGACTGCATTGATTGATTACCCTTTACAAATGCAGCTTTGAACCAGTTTAGACTTTCTCATAACGGACATTCTACTGGTAGAAAACATCAGTAACTATGCCATTGCCTTTCCAGATGACTTCCTTAAAAAAATTCAGCTGGATCATAAGACTTCACTACTCAAAATCATTTTGTACCTCCCTATTCCCTTCCCAAGTATGGACAGATTCCTTGGTCTCACATTCCAGGCCCTTTGTTTGGAGACTATCTCTAATCCTATGCTAGAATAATTACATGGAATTTCCATCAAGGTAGATGAGTGGGGTGGGCACTATTTGGGGCCTCATTGGATGAGAAAGAAATTTCTTATGCCAGGACCAGAAACTAAAGCCTTTTAACTCATAAAATGCTGCCTGCCTTTTATGGGTGATATCATCTAACTTAACCTATTGAAATGTCTGGCTCTCCCCTTACTTGTCTGACAGCCTTTGTTTTAAATCTTTCCTCTGTTGGGACTGATACTATACCCACAAACCCATCTGGGCTACTGGACTCTTCCCTTAAGAAACACTGCCATGGTTCCTGTGTCAACACCATGGCCTGCTGCCATAAAGAGCTACTGGTTTGGGGTCTCAGATTTCCTTTATGTGACTGTGGCATTCCTTTGGCTCTGACCATTCTTGACGTCAGCTGCCATGTACTTTTGTTCCATCTGTCATTCAGTCACTCTGGACTTACTTCTTGGTTTCAGCTGCTACTGACCCTGCCTCCCACCTTAAGGGTGGGAAATCCTCCTCAGGGTTAGGTTGGGCTTGCAGGTAGTCCTCACATGACCCTTTGTGTTACAGAGACACTGGCTTCTCATCCAGTCTTATAGCTGCCTAGAGTTTTCTCCCTTGAGCTGGGGTCCTAAAGGATGGGAAGATGCTCTGTGTCCTTCTGGGCCTACATTCAATGTCATCTGCTCTGCGGACCTTCTCCTCATGACTAACCCTCATCCAGATTAGTCCACCCTCTTACCATCCTGCAGCTTTCTGTTGATGTTTCTTGTATTTTTAATAACCGTGCCATTTCACAACCCATCCCAAGAAAACACTCCCCTGGCTCTTAGGGCCTCTGCCAGGACCTCTCTGACCCAACCCCCATTTTCACAAGAGAAAACAATTACTTCCCCTGTGTCTATGACATGCACAACAGATTAAGGCAGGGATTCATTTCATTCTTCTTTGTATTCTCTCTACTGAGCTCCTGCTTGGAAGGCTGCAGGAGATCAATAGATCGCTGTGAACCCTCGCTGTTGGCATGGACTTTTACCCACATTGTTTCCTTTGATCTTCATGATAACGAGTAAGAAAAAAAAGAGAATAGAGACCCTTGTGAAAGGAGGAAACTGACTCAGAGTAGCTAACTATGTAGTCTAGTCTCCCAAAGTCTTGAAACAGATGTTAAATCTAACTGACTTACTGGTATTCCTTCCTCATTCCCTCATTCCCTCATCCCCTCCCTGAATGCTGGATGTTCAAAAGCAAACAAAACCTTAATGAGTTCATAGACCAATGATGAGGATATAAAAATTAAGCATATAATATAGCCAGCTGTGGTGGATCACTCTGGAGGCTGATACAGAAGATCAGTGCAAGTTCAAGGCCAGCCTGACCTATATAACAGTTCCAGGTCAGCTAGGGCTATATAGTGAGACCCTGACTTCAAAACCAACCAAAAAACAACAGACAAAACATAAGATTGGATACATGTACTGATAGAATCTGATTTTGAAATAATGGATTGATGGATAGCTGTGCAAATTAGATGAGAATGAAAAGGAACCAGAAAAGATACATCTAGATAGATATCTTTACCTCTATCTATCTATCTATCTATCTATCTATCTATCTATCTATCTATCTATCTATCATCTATCATATATATATACATAATTTTAATGGAATAAATTGTATCTGAGAAGATAAAAGAAAGTTAGCAACTGAATGAGTGGAGAAAAGAAATTCCTAAGCAGGAAAAGTCCACACTAAGATACAGAACCAAGAGGAGGTAGCCAATCCAAAAAACGGCAGGCATGTTATCGCCACAGAGCCAGGCAGGTGGGAAGGCTGGGGCAGGGAGATGACATACTTCTTATGAGGGAGACTTTAGAAACAGTAAAGACTATATCAAAGTGGCTCACTTAACTCATATTTGGTTTTCTTGATTTCTAGGAACAACAGGGCATTCCTAAAAGCCAGCCTGGTCTTTATCAAGACTGAGAACTGAAACTGAGCAGCGTGTTTGCATGGAAAGAGCTTTCAAATGTTTACAGCTTCCAACACCTTAAACATCCCAGAACCACCATGCAACCCGAAGGCATGAATTCTGTCCCCACTGCTAATGCCACAAAATGAGATGAGACACCCATCATGATGTGTTTCTAAGGAGGTCCAAGGGTTTTCCTTCATCCAATATTCTGAGATCAAGCTTACTGTGGACATAAATTCAATCAGAAAATATTTTGTTTTAGTTATTACCTCATTTTTAAAAAACTGTATTACATTATTTATCTCTCTCTCTCTGTGTGTGTGTGTGTGTGTGTATGTGTGTGTGTGTGTGTGTGTGTGTGTGTGTGTGTGTGAGAGAGAGAGAGAGAGAGAGAGAGAGAGAGAGAGAGAGAGAGAGAGAACTTGTAGGAGATGGTTCTCTCCTTCTACAAGGTGACAAGGTGGGTCCTATGATTGAACTCAGGTCATCAGGCTTGGTGGCAAAGGTCTTTACCCACTAAGCCACCTTTCTTGTCCAGGAATTACTTATTAACATCATATAGAAAACAGAATGCCTTCTCCCAAAGTCCTAATTCCTGGAATCTAGGGATGTGTTCCCTACACAGAGTCAGTGGGACTTTGCACACACTAGTAGGGTCAAGTGTTTTAAGGGGATTTTTTTTCCTGGAATACAGAAATCTGTGCAGTGTATCCACAATGGCCCCCAACAGGAAAGAGGGAGGCAGGACCTCAGGAGCAGGAAAGGAGCTTTGCACAGTTGATGGGAGGAGCCTGTAGACAACCTAGGAAGTACGGGCAATGTCTAGACCCTGGAGCTGCTCAGAATGGCGTTTGTCCCCAGAGCCTCCTAGTAGAATTCTAGGTGGGCAATGTGTGAACCTTTAGCCCAGTGGAACTTGCTATACGTCTCATCTCCAATCCATGGCAGTCTGTTTCTGTCACCTTAAACCAGCGAGTCCATTTTCACATGTAACAGTGATCAAAATGAAATCCAACCTAGCTCTTACTAGCAAGCACCTCAGACTTCCAGCAGCTGTCTTACCTGCTGTAAATGCCTCTCTACAGCATAAGGCCAGAAAAAAATCAACACTCCCTTAAAAATATTTGGACCCAATCAGTTAGTTAAATATTCTATTCATTTTTGAGCTAATGATTCCCACACAAGAAGGCAGATCAACACTCTGAATTCTGTCAAATAATTCTGCCAGTGTTTTTAGTGTTGGTCCATGAATCTCCCTTGAGGAGTGTATCCTTAAAACCACAGTCTGAGGGATACCTAATTGAATTGTTAAACAGACCCTGAATAAGAGAGAAAGAACATATAGAAATGCTAGCCATTCCTGTGAGGATAGTCTCATGAATTTGCATAACATACATCCATCTACCTGCAAACAAAAGGCAAACCAAGAAATAGAGCATTAGCTCCGAGTATCTCTTCCACCATCATCGATTTTGCCAGAGAGGCAGCCATGGGTACACCTAAGAACGCAGATCCATGTGGTCTGTTTTACAGATGTGTGTAAGTAGTGCAGTAGTGTGCTTGTTCCCATTATTATATACTATGCCTTGATAAGCATATTATATGTTCTTTATGTACCAGTCTTTGTTGAAAGACATGGGCTATGCATAATTGTTAGAATAATACATTTATAATATGCTTTTAGGTAACATTATGTTACCTGGAATTTTGGGGAAGCTGATGGAGCAACCTCGTATTAACTAGGAAAATCAGGATCCCCTATTGGAATTTGTTGTCTCATTAATAAAAGAGTAAGAGGATGGGTTCAAAGGGGAGCTTACAGTCAGTTTTATTAGAGTCTGAAACATCCACATGATGGCTCATGACCTCAACTGGCTCTTGAGCACCAATCGTGCACAGAATAGACATATACTCAGGCACTCAAACACACACACACACACACACACACACACACACACACACTAATTAAAAAAAAGAAAAATCTCAAGGCAGGCAAGCTATATTTCTCCACAGCTACCCAGAGGAGGAAAATAGAAAAGGGACGGGGTGGGTTGAGGGGGCAGGGCATACTCCAAGAGTTAGGGAAATCATGCTTAGAAAAAATATAAATAAGAAAAAGGAAAAGTTATGCTTTTTATGGCAATTCCAAAAAGCAAGTGCAGATGTACATACCTGCATGATTGCAGGTTTATAAGAGACCACATGAGGGGATCAGAATTCTGGGATGGAAAAGTATATTATCCCACTAAAGGGCTAATTACTCCTCTCATTTCTTTAGTGTGACTTAAGGCAAACCTGCCTTCTTGATAGGTGGTCCCTTGGCCAGGTGATTTGTAGTCCAAGATGGACTAAGAGAAGAGACAACTGAGGTGTCTCCACAGAGAGATAGATTATTTTATTGTTATTATTATCATCATCATCATTATTGTGAGATGGTAATAACTTTCCCTGACCTTCACTGTAGTGAGAGATCTACCAGAGGCACCTGTGGTGCTGACCACGCCCATTTGGGCGTGGTCACAGGTGCATACCTGAACATGTGGGATTTGGTCTGGGGTGCCAGAACAGGAACAGGCTTGCTCTCTCTTGGTTCTGGTTGGGTCACAGAGAGCAGCTGAGCATTGATCCTCGGAGCTGGAACTTGTGGGTAATCAGTTTCTCATGTAAGTGACTTCTCCCCAAATAAAATTAACCTATATTATCCTAGTCCTGTGTATCTTCACTGCTACTGAAAACTATACATACAATACATACATAAACACACACATATAATTATATATATATATATGATGATATATGTATATTAATATTCCTATAAATATGAGTGGATGTGACAAGTCATAGGATTCTCATATATTGAAATTTGTAGATGCTAACATTGTTCTGAACTTGCACCAACTGAGTCTTAGAAGCAATGGATGAGACTCCCAGCTGTTACATATCCACACCAATAGTTACATATTATTTGTTTTTATTACATTAGCTTCATTAGTTTATTTTAATGGTAATTTATTCATTGATGTAATAAATGATTTACTTTGTTAATTTAATATTAATTATATTTATTTTATTAATTTAATCTGCTTTAGTATGGCCTATTTCATCCTGATATTTACCCAAAGGAGCTGAAAGCTTATATCAATACAAAAAACTATCCATGTATGATTAATAGCATCTTCAGTAAAGTTTCCTAAATTTGGAAATAGCCTAGCTACCCTTCTGTAGGTTAACAGACAATTGGGTATATCCAGACAATGCACCCAGACAATGCAGTGTTATCCAAAGAAAGCAAGAAGAAATTTCCTTAGTTTCTATTATATAATTCCAAAGACTGGACATTCTGGGAAAGACATGATCATGGACAGAGTAAGTGATCAGGCTACCAGGAGCTAGAATCAATGAGCAGGAAGAAGGGTGGCAATCTGAAATAAGGGGAGCACTTATCCATGAGGGAGGTTATGTCCTGCTCCTCAGAAAATAAGCAGCACCAAGAATGATCCCCGATGGGAACTGTGAACTTTGGGCAATATGTTGTGCCCTCTTGGGTCTCAGCTGGTACCACTGTGCAGGTGTGCTGGGGCACACTGATTATACAAAAACTGGACTTACTGAAGAGGGAACGAGGGAGGAGTCTTTGTACCCAGCTCTCACTTTTTACTGTGAACCTAAAAGAGCAAGGGGGTAAAGGAGGGGGAGCAGGGAGAGCAGGGAGGGAGGAGCAAGGAGCATCCGAAAGTCACTTGCCCCAGGCCACATTTTAGGGAGGTGATTTCAGGAAGTGACCAGGAGACAGACAGCACTGGGAGTTAGGCCAGCAGTTCACCAGCAGATGGGCATTACTAAGGCTTACAGACACCTGCCCTGTGTGTACACAGCTGAAGCTAAGAAGTTGTACACCAATGGCCCATTCACTGGTAAAATGTTACTACAGAGAAATTTTCTGTTGGGGGGGGAGGGGACAGGGACATGGCACAGCCAGTAAGGGTGCTTGCCACCAAAACTGAGGACCTGATTTCAATCCCCAGGACGTATGGTAGAAAGGAAAAACTGGCTCCTGCAAGCTGTCCTCTGACCTACACACACACACACACACACACACACACACACACACACACACACACACACACACACACACAAATACACACACATACATACACACACAAACATACATACACACACAAACACACATGTACACACACATACACACACATACACATATACAAACACACAATCACACACACAATATACACAGAGATACACAAACACACACATACACACACATATACACCACACACACAAACACACAGACACATACACACAAACACGTACACATACACACACATACCACACACACACAAACACACACACATCACACACACAAACACACACACAGTTAACTGGTTGGTTATTAATTAATTAAATTTCTTCCTGTAACCCTACACTCTTATTCTGACCCCCTTCTCAAATTCAATGATAGTAAGTGACATTTTTAACTGGTGAACTAATGTATAGGTCAAATGGTAGGCACTGTTCTAAATATATTAGACACTTTGGGTCACTTCTCATGAGTTCCCTGTGAATTAGCTATCTATCTTTGAGATGAAACACATTCATAGAAAGGACTTAGGCACTGTGGGGATATTTTGTTTGTGCATTAACAAATAAAGCTTGGCTGAAGGTCAGAGTACAAAGCTAGCCACTAGTTAGCCACAGAAGCCAGGCAGTGGTGGCCACACCTTCAATCCCAGAGCTAGAGAGGTGGAGACAAGAGTGATATGGCTGGACAGAGGAGGTGAGAGGAGACAGGAGCTCGTGGCATTCAGTCTGAGGATTCGTAGGCGCAGGACCGCACCTTTGGTCTGAGGATTCACCAGAGGAAAGAATTAGTGGCTGGTTGCTCTGTTTCTCTGATCTTTCAGTACTAATCCCTATATCTGACTCCAGGTTTTTATTATTAAGATCAGTTAGAATTTTCGATATAAGGTACTGACTGGCAATGGTGGGATTTGAATTCATGAAGTTAGAATCCAAATAAAAGTCTCCTGGTGCATATAACACAATGGTTTTTGCAGTCTCCTCATGGATCTACTTAAATCTAGGCTCTATGCCTCTCCATCTCTCATTCCCTTCTGTCTTCTAAAGCATTTGTTCTGATGGCAATGCTAACTTCCTTGGTGTCTCCTTGACTGTAAGGACAGCACAAAGTCACAAATTTCATCCAATAGGTTGGACAACCCTCTCCAGTACCCATTGATAATGAACCATGATATCTGGACAGTCCATTCCTCTATCAGATTTTAAACCATGTACAATTGCTAAAGATCACAATAATGGTTTAACCAATTTTATTTCTTCTGTGAATATGTGATGTTTGTATGTGTGTGCACAAATGTTTGTGTGCATACAGTCACATTGGCATGTGTGGACATGTCAGAGGACAACTGCAGTGTTGGTTCTTGCCTTCTCCCTTGTTTCAGCCAGGGTCTCTCTTGCTAACTGTTGTGCATGCAAGACTAGCTTTCCCACATGCCTCCAGGGCTTCTCCTGTCTTCACATCCATTTCTTCCTAGGAGCACTAGGACTGGAGGTGTGTTACTACATCTGATTCTATGTGGGTTCTGGGGCTCTAGACAGCAAGCAGTCCTCACACTTGCACAGCAGGACGTGTTACCCACTGAGCCATCTCCATGTCCCCTGGGTGACCAATTTAGAATTCATTCCATGTAATAGGAATCATCAGAAAGAGACTAGTCAAACCCCACCCCCACCCCCGCTGACTAAGAACTTACTTTTTACTCATATGTTGTGTTTGTCTTTTAATGAGTATGGACTCTCTCTAGCTCAATATATGCACATACACAAGAAAGCATTTGTCCTATTGCTGTGGAGAGATAGCATGACCATGGCAACTCTTATAAAAAGAAGGCATCTAATTGGCGCTGGCATCTAGTTCAGAGGTTAAGTCCTTTGTTCTCACGGCAGGGAGCCTGGTGGCATGCAGGCAGACGTGGTGCTGAGAAGGAGCCCAGAGTCCTACATCTGGATCTACAGGCAACGCAGAGGGAAGAGAGACTGGGCCAGGCTTGAGCATTTGAAACCCCAAAGCCCACCTGCAGGGACACCTTTCCTCTAATAAGGCCACACCTACTCCAACAAGGCCACACCTCCTAATGCTGCTCCCTAAGCGTTCAAATATGCTGTGGGGGCCATTCTTACTCAATCCTCCACAGCATATAAACACTAGCCACCAAGGCTGTGATGATGCAACTATGCAGAGAACACCAGAACAGAACTATTCTGTCTCATTAATTAAATCATAAAATCCTTCAGAAATCTGCCTTTTTAGTTACATCCTCGGCTGAAGATGTTTGTATTCCTTATTCGTCCCAGGAATTCCCTGATGCTTGGATTTTTTTTTTTTCTTTCTGCAAGAATTCAGAGCCCTTGCTTGCTTCTTCAGACCCTAACTTTTTCAAGTTCCTCGGCTTCCTCCAGCACAGTTTTCATTTGTGAGCCTTAGCTTCTGAACAATTTGTGCTCCCCCAGACCATTAAAAAATCCTTTTCACTAATTCTTAAGGCCACCCTGGTGCCCAGTTCAGCTGTTCTGAGTTTCAAGCACCACTGCACATTTTGGAATTATCTCAGTGTAATAGTGTAGAAATATGCCACGAATTAGGATTCAATTGTGGTTGAATGGCTGGCTGCAGCCACAGAAAGAATTTCACACCAGATGAGGCACAGTGGTTGGATCCTGGCGGCGGGGGTGGAGGTACTTTCTCATTTATTTACCAATTACCAGTTCTTTTTTGAAAGGTGTTTTCTAAACCCTATTAGGTCTAGTCTATCCATACAACTGGGAAGTTGCCAAGAAGCTGTAATGACACTGGGCAATTTGTTGGCTATTGTGTGTGCTGGGTAATATTTCTGAGACAAGAGAAATTATAATGGGTCTTTGTAAATTAGAAAGGAGTCTGTGTTGCCACCCACCAGCTTCTTCGCATAAGGCTTTGATAGAGCCGACAATGGTTCAACAAAAAACATACTACAGAAGATGGTGTCGTCCTTCCGCTGACAAATGCTTCTGATGGCACAGAGGGTCCAGAGTGACGGCAGTTGTTCAACTTCTTCTTCCCAGACATTGAAGCAATAAACATAGTTCACAGGGCCAGGGGGACAGAACAGGGAGAGTTGCTATGAGCTACACATTAAATGCCTACATTGTGAAAATGTGGGAGCAAGACTGGCTGCCAAGAAAGACCTCTCGGTGATTAAAAGCATGCACTGGTCTTTTAGAGAATCCAAGTTTGGTCACCAGTCCCCATGCTGGGCAAACTCTCACCTCCTCTAGCTCAATATCCAAGGGATCAGATAACGTCTTCTGGCCTCAAGGGCACTTGCACACTCATGCACATATCCCCAGACAGATAAACACACATATGCACTATTTATAAATAAGCCAGTTAAAAATTATGAAATGGGAGATCCATCTCGGTGGTAAAGAACACATGGGGCTTGGCCCCGGGGCCTTATGTGGTCTACATAAGCACTCTACTGCTGAGTTAAATACTTCTATCACCTCTTTCACTTCCTCCTTTCCTTCCTGCTATGATGGCTACTCTTGGTTGTCAACTTGACTGCATTTGGAACGAACTATAATCCAGAAGTGGAGGGCACAGAAATGGAGGCAAGCAGACAGCATGCCTTGGGTCTGGACCTTGAGACTGGAAAGCACACCTTTAATGTTGGCCACACCTTCTACTGGAAGGACAACGGAAGAAGGAAGGGGGTGTGTTGCACCCTCATCTGCTTGCCCTCACCTTGTCAGCACATCCATTCCTTCACCAGCATCGGAGCCTACTTCTTCAGGATTCCAGCATAGAGAGAAGACCAGCTGAGACACCCAGCCTCGTGGAACTGAGAAGCTACCAAATCTGGACCTTCCATTCACAGCTAGCCTTTGTTGGACTTCAGCCTGTAAGTCATTCCAATAATTTCCCATATATGTAGGGGGAGAGAGAGTTTGAGAGAGAGAGAGAGAGAGAGAGAGAGAGAGAGAGAGAGAGAGATTCATTTCATAAGTTCTGTGACTCTAGAGAACCCTGATTAATGCACCTGCCTTTCTTCCTTTCTTTTTCATTCTTAATTTTCAAGTTTTGATACAAGGTCTTGTTAAATTGCTGAAGCTGGGCTTGAACTCACCCTGAAGTCCAGGCTGGTCTGGAACTTGTAAACCTACCCAGTAACTTGGATTAGAGGTCTGCCAACGCTGAGAATATAGGCTCAAAATAGAGACTGCCCATATTAGATTGGCTAGGGGGTGTGCCTATGGGAGGTTGTCTTGATTGCTAATTGATACAGGAGGGTCCAGCCTACTGTGAGCAGCACCATTCCATAGGCAGATGGTCCTGAGCTATAAAAAGAAAGCTAGGGAAGCACGAGCCAGCGGGCAAGCCAGCAATCAGAGTTTCTCTATGGTTTCTGTTTCAAGTTCTTACTTGAGTTCTTTCCCTGACTTCTCTCAATGATGAACTGTGACCTAAAAGTGTACTCTGAATAAACTGCTTCCTCTCCTAAGTTAATTTTGGTCACAGTGATGTATGATAACAGAAAGGAAAAAACCTTCACTAATGTATCTAATTACTACTTCAGTGAATGTCTTAAGTTCTCAAACATATTTCTAGTGTATCAATTTCATTTGAATTCATCCAATATTTCAAATCATACACATGGCTGGATAGATACAAATCTAGTTGCTGATGTACTTACATTTTTATAATCTGCTTTGTTCCTGAAAATAAGAAAATTAGAAGTTCAGGTGAAATTCTTTAAAAGCTGAGGTGTTTAGTTTGGAATACCCACTGTCTTAGTCACTGTTCTGTTGCTGTGAAGAGGCATGATGACTAAGGCAACCCTAATAAAGGAAAGCATTTATTTGGGCGCTGGCTTACCATTTCAGAGGCTTAGTCCATTATCGTCATGTCAGAGAGCATAGTGGCAAGGAAACAGACATGGTGTTAGAGAAATAGCTGAGAACGACAACATGATATGTAAGCAGAGAGAGAGAGAGAGAGAGCGAGAGCGAGAGAGAGAGAGAGAGAGAGAGAGAGAGAGAGAGAGAGAGAGAGAGAGAGAGAGAGAGAGAGAGAGCCTAGACCTGGCATGAGCTTTCAAACCCTTAAAGCTCACCCCCAGTGACATACTTCCTCCAACAAGGCCACAAAGCTTAATCCTTCTAATCCTTTCAAATAGCGTCACTCCCTGGCATTCAAATATATGAACCTAAAGAGGCCATTCTTATTCAAACCACAACATCCCTCTCTTTGGCCCCCATAGGCTTGAAGCCATATCATAATGCAAAATGTATTTAATCTAACTTCAAAAGTTCCGATAGTCTATCAGAGTCTCAACACTTATTTAAAGTCCAAAGCTCAAAGTCTCTTCTGAGACTCATGGTAACTCCTGAGACTCTTAAATGTAACTCCTTGTAAAAGCACACACGTTCAACATAAATTGGCACACAGTATAAATGATCATTCCAAAAAAGGATGAAAGGTAGCATAGTGAGGAAATTCTGGACAAAAGCAAGTGCAAAACCCAGCAGGGTGAGCTGTGCATTCTGTATCTCCATATCTGACCTCAAAGTGCTCTTCAGCTCTCCAACTCCTTCCATCTTCCTTGACCACAACTCTTCACTTCCTGTGCTCCTTCCACAGCCAGTCAGTAGCTCTCCTTGGCAGGAATCCCATGACTTGGGAATCTCTAATATCTCAGGGTCTCCAACATAATCCAGGCTTCACCTCAACAGCTTCACTCAATGACCTCTCTAGGCCTCCATGCAGGGACACTCGTGACACACAGCTGACTTTGTTGGCTTTCCTTGGCTGTAAGGGGGAGATCCTACAACCCCTTTCTTGTATCCTTCACTCTACAGCCATAATCACATGACCAAAGCCGTCAAGTTCTGCCACTGGAGCGTGAGCCCTTCTTCATCTACACCTGCACCAGCTTTCCTTTGGCTGATGACTGACTTACTTCACTGCTTAAGCATTTTTTACTTCCTTTCACAAGGTGAAAGCTTAGCTGGGCAGGGTCTTGCCTTGAGGTCGCCACTCCCTTTATTCCATTTAGCGTCAATCAGGCATTTTTTAACCTTTTCCTTGCACACTGGACTTAGCTCCACTACACTTCCTGGTACTCCTTTTCTCTTCAAACTATATGCTTTGTATTTTTCTTTGTCTAATTTGTTCCTTTTCATTATAGATCTACATAAGATTGATAACTAATAACCACACAACATAACCAATACTAGGCTGTGTTGAAATTTCCTCTGCCAAAGGCCATTAATCCAAAACTCCTCAACTTAGCCTCAGGCAGATTTTTTTGGACAAGGCCAGAAAGTAGCCATATTCTCTGCCAAAATATGATAAGAGCAGTCTTTGGGCCACTTACTAAGATTATTCTTCCCCTCCGAAACCTCTTGTGCTGGGATGTCGTCATCTGCATTGCTCTCAACACCACTGTCTTCCATCTTCCTACTAGCAAGGCCCTGTAAGCCCCTCTAAACTGTTCAACCACTTTCCTAGACCAAAGTCCCATGGTTTTTGACCCCCAGTATTAAATAAGCACACCTGGCATGGTGTCACAGACTTATAATCAGAGCGCTCAGGAGGTGGCAGCAAGAAGAACAGAAGTTCAAGGTCACTCTCTACAACATTGAAGGCTTGAGGCCAGCCTAGGCTACAAAAGAAAAAAAAGATTTTTATGAATTGATACATACATATAGTCTTTGGGGATTTGTTGTAGAACTTTATTTGAATCATGGTTTAGCACAGATATAGTTAAGTATAGCCCACAGCACTTCATGTTTAGAAAGTTCATCTGAACTCTTCTCCTTTGGGGCTTTTCATTTCAATAGGTTTTCCACTCAGAGCAACTTCATCAGGCAACTCTTTTCAAAACTGTTCCCTCCTACTTGACCTCATCCTTTTAAAATAAACTACAAAAACCTACCAAGTATCTTCTAGAGAGGGGGGGGGCTTGATTGCTAGGGAGTTTCCTAAGTTCTGATTGCAAGAACCACATGTCCCATTCTCCAGGTTTCCCTGCTGTGGTTGCCACCGAGCCCCAAATCCCCAGAAGCCAGGAAAAGCTTCATTAGCTTCTGAAAACCTCTCCCTTGGTTCACATTACCCTACACTCATGGCCTGGAAACCAAGGCTGGAGTTCATTAGTAAACCCAGATTGGATGTATTTAACATTAAGCTGGAGCGTTTTTTTGTTTTTTTTTTTTTTTTTCTGAAAAGAAAATGGAAACCAGTTCCCTATAGATACTGCCAGAGCTCAAACACTGAACGGAGGTGTCAAGCCTGGGACCCCAAGAAAGGTTGCTCTCTGGTGGTGTCTCGATAGAGTCATCAGCACACAAAGTCCCAGATCAAGCCTTGAAGACGGCACAGAGTTGATCAGCAGTGGAAGGAAAGATTTCTAAGTAATCCCTGGAGAAAGGCCAACTCTCTAATAAAGGTCTATCAGTTCATTTAGGAGATGGATATTGACTGGGAAGTGATTCCTCTATTCCCAAAGGAATAAATATATCAACATGGGAGGGAGACAATGCAGAGAGAAAACAGCCACCTACAAGGCAAGGAGAAAGGCTCCAGAACAAAGCAGTCCTGCCCACTCGGTGATCTTGGACTAACTCTTTTAGATGATCTGGGTTTAGTTCCCACCACTGACAGAAGTCTGTCATTCCAGTGCCAAGGTTTCTGATGCCCTTTTCTGGCCTCTGTGGGCACTGTATACACATAGTTCACATACACACATACACAAAACACTCATACACAGCAAATAAGTATTTTAAGATGTTTAAGAGCTAGAGAGACGATGGCTTAGCTGCTAAAAGAGAGCTTGCTGCTCTCACAGCAAACTCAAGGTCAGTTCACAGCACAATTGTCAGGCAACTCATGAATGTCATAACCCCAGTCCCAGGGGCTCTGACACCTTCTTCTAGTCTCTCAGGGAGAGCCCCCACCCCAACATACTTTAAAAAATGACATCATTCTGAACTACATGAGGAAGTGTTTACATGTTTGGCTGAAAAAGCCATCCAGCACCCTAGCATGTTGCTGGTTCACATCAGTAATAAACTTTGCCACAGTCTGATCTCTTCCTTTGCTCCAGGATTTAGATCCTGTTTTAGAGTTCAACTCCCTGTCACTCAAAATTTAGAAAGAGTTTGCCTAGTTATTGATTCAGTTTCCCACAAAAGACTTAACCTAAGCCTTCCCCGTGGATACAGCATGCTGATCATAGATGTGCATTCCTAAAACTCTCCCCTTAAGTTTTGGCTGGCATCATAGACATTTATTTTATTATGAATTAAATACATTCAAGTTCTGCTTTTCACATTAGCAGGAAGATAACGGTTCAGGAACAGAGAATGAGAAGTGAGGCGAAGTCACAAGGATTGGAACCAGTCATTGATACCCCTGTATTGAAAACCACCATTGAATTCCCGAGTAGCTCTGGCGCAACTATTAGAAAAAAATCTAAGAGCTTTTACACATTATCATATTTCAGTTATGGAAATCACTTGAATCTGATGGCATTTTGTCTTAGTCCCTTACAGAAAAGCTGTGGTTATCTTCTCAGTAGCTGGAAGGAGGGGAAAGCCAGAAACATACCCTGTGAAGTCCCGACAGGCATGAATGATGGGTTCCTGTATACTTTCTGCTTTAATGAAACTCAGCCTTGAAAAGTGTTTGCTTCCATTTATGGATCTGTGCCCCAGGTACACATGTGTCATGGTGCTCGAGAAGGTCAGAGTCAGTTTGCTGCAGGTAGTTTCATCATCTGCCAATCAGTCAGTTCTCAGGATGGAACTCGGGTTTTTCAAGCTTAGCAGAAAGCGCATTTATTTACTGAATCAAGTTAAAACAAAACAAAACAAAACAAAAAAACAACCAAAACCAAGCAAAACAAAAACCAAGCAAACAATTGCAAATGGAATGAGAGGAAAAAGGAATAAAAGCCTAATTATGAAGATGGAATTCTTATCCACAAATTGACAATAAACCACTCTGTGCACACGTGTGAATGCAATCGCATTTATTAGAATGAGACAGGGCTGGGGTGTGGCTCCATCAGTGGATACACTTGCTGTTCTTTCAGAGGATGTAAGCTCTGGATGGAGGAGGTGTCTGCTTTCCTCAGACCTTCCTCCCTGTGCCTGAAGTGAAGTTACTGGTGAACATAGTGGCTCCATTCCTCTGAGCCAGCTCCATTCATAAAATGGAGGCTCTGCCTGAGGGGCAGAGCTACTTTTGCAACAGTTAAATATGAAATAAGGAGGTCGAATCTATTCCCAGTCATGTGGCACAGAGTAAAATATTCTAAATGAGACGCAAGAAATACGAATTTTTATATACCAGAAACGGCCACGATTGGTGAGACACTAAAGGATATCTGCAGAAGGGAGAAAAGCAAACCGTGTTCTTGAATCAGAAGACTACATATTGTGAGCCCGGTGTGGTGGGATCCCCTGTAATCCTAGCTCCTAGGTGTCGGAGACAGGAGGCTGGTGAGTCAGAGGCCAGTGTGAACTGTATACCAAAATGCTGTCCTAATCTCCTCCCCACACTTCCAAAAAGGAAGACAGGAGGCTGGAGAGATAGGTCAGCAGTTAAGTGTGCTTCTTGTCTTTCCAGAGGACCTGATTTCAGTTCCCAGCACCCAAGTGAAGCAGCTCATAAAGGGAACACTAGAGAGCAAACTAAGTCCTCGTAGTAAGATGTCGTAATTTCCATTAGTGGAGATTAGCAATTTCTGTATTCTAAAAATCACATCTGTGGTTCTTTTTTCTTCACATCTGTGATTCTTGGCTTCATGATATTTCAGACAGAAATATGACCAAACCCCACATTGCACCTCCACATAATTCCATTAAAAAAGCACCATTTGTGAAAGTCCTGCAATTATATACCTTTGCTTTTGTTGGTGAAACACTGGAATTTAACACTTCATCCATATTTCTGTCACCTTTGTACTGCCCCATGGGGTGAACTTGCATTAAATCACTTGGCTTCACTGTCAACATACCCACTTTGTTAGTAGGACAGGTGCTACTACTAAGTAGAGTTTACACGGTTCCTGCTTCTCCCTTCTCCTCCTGCTTCTCCCTTCTCTTCCCCCTGAGGGTTGAACCCAGACCCTCACCCATCTAGGCAAACACTCCACCACTGAGCTGCATGCCCCAGCTCCAGCATTCCAGTTCTGTCTGCTTGCAGCCTCCCGGAATTTAGCAACACCCTGGCACCGCTTACGGAGAAAATCTGTTCACCTTTTACAAAGCGATTTTTTTTTCTCTAGAGAAAGATGTGATTGTGCCATGGACTTCTTAACACATCTTCACTCTGACACGAAGACTGATTTTATGCTGAGATAGTGAGATGGAAATATATTTTGGTTTTCAATAAATAAAACATGAATTCAATTCTTCAGTGATTTGGTAATTGGGAAGATTGTTGTTATGTGGCCACAGGCATAGGAAGATGTTACAAATGAATTTGACAATGCGGTCAAAATCCCTAGTGGAAAGCTACATTTTTTTTATCTTGCTCAGATTTTGGCTGAATGTGTACAAATATCTGGAACTGTTCTGTCTCACCTTTCAAGCCAAGTTTGTAATCATCACCATATTAAAATATTAATCACCAAAACCTGAATGGCTGCTGCACACTGAGAATAGCCAGGTATCCTTTTCTTTGGGCTATATCTCTTCTGTAAATTTTAAGAGCTCAAGTTTGACTTCCAGAGCTATGGGGGGTATCAAAGACCTGTCTAATTAGTTTTCTGACGTTTTGTGATGATGACTGTTAGCCCTCATTGTTGACTAAATAGGATTTAAACCCACCATAGAAAGGAACTTCTGGGCACATCAATGAAGGGGCTTCTGGATCGGACTGATTGAGGTAGGAAGAACCATCAAAAACATGAGTGACACCATTTCTTGGCCCGATATCTCAGACCAACTTACTAAAATACAAAAAAAAAAAATAAGAATTAAGTAAATGAAGATGAGCACCAATACTCATTCTTCTTTACTTCCTGGTTGGATGCAATGTGACCACCCAGATTACTGTCCTGTAGCCACACCTGTTCTGAACTGCAAGCCAGAATGAAACCTTCTTTAAGTGGCTTTTGTCAGGCAGTTGTCACAGCAACCATCAATAAAAGTAATCACTACAGTGAATGGCCTTACAGAACGAGTGTTACCCATACCCTGGTAAGACCGAGGGGGATTATTACCTGATAAATGACATGTTGCCATCTAGTTCTCCTGTTGCTGGGAAGGAGTGGAACACCCATGTTAGATGAGTTCCCTCCTGCAGGACAGGAGAGGACAGGTGGGACTTCCAGATGGGAAGTAGGGATCTCTACCAAGCCTAGCGTGGCTCGCTACCAGTTAGTCCACCTTCCAAGAGAGCACCCTTTGCCCCGACCCTGGCCTTATATTCGGGGTTTTTGGGTCACATACCCCCAGGGAAGACCACACAAATTGGGTCAAGTCGCCCCCAATATGATTAGACAAAAATCCCACAATAATCAGTTGTCTAGACAGAGTTCTATAACATGGGGTCTGGGTTTTTAGGCTTCTAACATCTTAGTTCTGTTTTACCACACTGCTCTCCTGTTTTCTGAACAAATTCTCTTTAAAGAAAATAAACTTGTTTGTGTGCCTTTGTGTGTGTCTGAATCTGGGCTTGCAGATGCCCATGGAGAGAAGCAGCTTGGGGTTCCAATGGAGCGGGAGTTACAGAGATTATGAACCACCTGACCTGGAAGCTGGGAACTGAATTCTGGTCTTCTACAAGAGCAGCAAGTGCTTTCAACAGCTGAGTCATTTCTCTATCCCCCCCGAAGGCATTTTCTTGCCAACCAAAAGGCAAAAGAGCCATAAAGCAGAAACCCAGTATGGTAATCTATGCTTGGCTGTCTGATTTTTACATAGTTGTTTCTCCACGGGATGCAGGTAGCGTTTTATAATCTCAATTTCCTGTGATGTTTTTTAAATCATGAAATTGATTATATTTGTGTTACTATCTTGCCACAGTTCAATCCAGCAGAACAACTGAACATAATACTTCATCCATTTATTCATCTGACACATGTACATTTTCCATAATCTGTACCATAAATGTCTGTATTCAGTGCAAGGTATATAAAGTCTCCTGAGACATAATCCCCATCTCTCCTGTCTAGGAGCTATGCCCAGCATTCTGGAAGAAAACAATTAACAAGGATTAGCAAATCAGCAGCAGTCAGTGCCTGCAGAAATATTCATTTTGTCAGTGAAGTATTGAAGAAAAAAAACAAAACAAAACAAAACAAGGAGTTTGAGTTGCATTCATTAGGAAGCTGAAGTGTGGAGGTAAGCCTCCCAAGACGAGGTTGGAAGCAGGATGCCTCTTTCCAGACGACAGGAATACCAAGGCATGTGACAGCTTCGGTGTTAAGTGGAACTTTCCTGGCCCTACAATTAGCCAATAGGGCTGCTGAGGAGGGGAGAGTGTTCCAAAGAAGCACACTGCACAGAGACCTGCACCCATGCTCACTGTAGACAATTCACACCAGCCAAGCTATAGATTCAGTCCAGGTGTCTGCCAACAAGAAGTGGGTAAGCCAGATTTATCCAGCCATAAAGAAGAATGATTTAGTTATTTCTATATGTGTGAGCATATTTTGCTTGCATTTATGTGTGCCAGTACCTGCAGGACCCAAAGAGGGCATCAGATCCCCTGAAACTGGAGCTACAGATCCTTGTGGGTCACCATGTGGATGCTGGAAACAGCCCAGGTTCTCCACAAGGGCAGCAAGCACTCTTACCCTGGATGAGGAATCTCTGAAGCCCTTATAGTCTCCAAATAACATCATGCTAAACTAATCCTTATGGTAAATTTTGGGAAGTTACAAAAAGTACTGTTGGAAATTAGACAATTCCAAAGAAATGGAAATATATGAACCAAAGTCCATTCAACTACTATTCCTTGGCATAATTCTTTTTCAAGTAGCCAAAACATGAATAGGTTTAATGGTAGGTACATATTTAACTGTTTCTCAAAATTCCAGTATGTTAGAACTGTGAAAGTGGAGTAAATTTAGCCTAAACCTGCTGCCATAATTGGATGATCATTTTTGGCTAGAGCTGCCTTTGCACATAGTAAATTTTACTTTAAATTCACATGTGGACAAATTACAACTTAACCTGACAGTATAGACCCTTGTAACAGAGCAACTGAGTCCCTGCCAATCACAACAGCCTATTCCCAGCTTGTAACAACCAAACAACTAAGTCTCAACCCATTGCAGCATTTGGTCTTCAGCTGGTCACAAGCTGTGCACTGATCTGACATGTCCATCTAAAGCAAATGCTAGCTGCAGCCAGTCAGGCTCTCTCTGCCTATAAAGGCAACCTGTACTTCTGACAGAAAGGGACATTTTGAACCTTCTCAGATGGCTGCCCAGCTTTAGATCCTTTTTTCTTGTTCAAATAAACTTTGTGAAAACTAAACTTGGTCTCAGTTTTTCTCTTACCGATTCCATTTTTTGTGGGAACCAGTTTTGTTTTGCCAAAGGATCCAATAAGCTGAGTTGAGAAAAGGGGACAAGAAGAAATTCACTTTGTGCCTTTTAAAAGCACTATGAGGACTTGAAAACTGCACTCCAGTTGTTAAGGCCCTGCTGTAACATGCTACAAATAACAGAAGGTGTGTGTGTGTGTGTGTGTGTGTGTGTGTGTGTGTGTGTGTGTGTGTGTGTGTGTGTGTGTGTGTTGCCCAAAAAGGTCAGAAGAGAAGATCGGATACCTCAGAAATGGAGTTAGAGGTGCCTGCTTATTCCCTAATGTGGGGGCAAGGAATAGCCCTCTGAAATTCCAACTACAGAGCCCTCCCTCCAGCCCTCTTTCCAATTTTTAAAGTGACACTGTTATGAATCCACTCAGTCACATAGTCAGGTCTTTAGGAAAAGTGAATTGAGTGAGCTGTGTTCTGGGAACCATCAGAATGTGTCAGCAAATGAAATAGTTAGAAACTCTTGCTGTCCACCAGCTTATAAGCCAAGGTGATCATGACAGATAAAAAATAAACACAACACATTACTAGAGGATTCTACCGTAAACTAAACTGGTCATTCAGTCCCATGCGAGCTCATTCTCACACATGGTAAGATTTCCTTCAGCAAGGGGAACCTGTATCCAGAAATGTTGAAAAAGAAACCAAGATTGACCTTTTAAAGTCCTTACTAGCTGAGAGAATGGTGCACAACATGGACATGAGTAAATATTATAAAAGGCAGATTATTCCAAGAGGTTTAAAAAAGGCATTACAAAGGCTTTCAGAAGACTCAGGGAGAAGAACTTTTTACTTAAATAAATGAGATGATGGGAAATGAGGAAATGGAATATTCCATCAAAGAAAGGAAGTGCTAATTTTAAAGAGCTGAAATAATAGATGTGACAAGTCTCACTTAAAGAAAATACTTTGACTGTGTAATAAAAATACATTCCCAAGTTGAAAAAATGTATTAAAAAAAAAAACGTGGCTGATTTCAAACCTCAAAGAATGAAAGCTCTGAGCTTTGACTAGTCCAAAAGGAATATTTACATAAGGTTTTGTCAACTGTGTCCTTGTTTTGAGATTATTTACTTTTGGTCGTGTATGTCTCCCTTCACAGTCGGTGTCACTCAGCAACTGTGCTTTTGTAAAGTATAAATTAAAATTAAAATATCATTTTCTTAGATTAAAGGTTGTTTCCCTTGTTAAGTGAAATCACTTTTGAAATATAGGGCAATATTAGATAAAGATGGAGACTGTGTCATAACTGCCCATCAAACCAAAAACCAAGGTTTGAAGGGAATCAATCATGAAGGGCACACTCAGCAATGAAGGTGCCCGTTGTTAGGCTGATGTTTTCCTAAGGGCTGTAAAGAAAAGATTAATTCACTCTTATTCTCTAAAGAAATGGGTCTTACCTAATTCTAATTTTTCAAGCAACAGATGTACAAACAAGGAAAGTCAATGGAGCAAGGATGGAGAAAAGCAAACATGGCCAGAAAAAGTATAGAAAATTTTTGCAACTCCAAGAGCCCATGGGTAAGACAACAAATACTGGACCAATTAAAAGAATGGCCCTGGGTATCACAGTTCATCTTTGTATCATGCTTCCCAAGTTACAAATGGTTTTCACACACCATATTGTTTTTTAACTCAAAACAATTCTCTACCTTCAATAATCATTATCTATTAGTCACTATTATTCATGATATAGGCATAATGAAACCCACTATTGCCTATGGCTATTGGGCTGTGGTTGTTTAAAATCCTTCCTAAGATAGAGAGAAACATCATGGTACTCATTTGAAATAAATAACACAAGGTAGGTCTATTATGGCTGATTTTTAATACATTTAAAAGAAGGCTTTAGAAAATCAATTAATCAAATGTTCTTATCATTTTCATTGATCCCTCTTATTTGTTCAATCTTTTTGTGCTAGCTACTATGTTAACTGACTGGAATAAAATTCAATGCCTGGACCCCATCCTCAAGAAGTTCGTGCTTGAGGTGGAAAGCAGGGAGAGTGATCAAAATGCAATGGGATAAGATGATATGTGTATTGGTCAGGGCTTTCTAGAGGAACAGCACTGGTGTAATGAATGTGTGTGTGAATTAATACATATATGGGATTTATCAAAATGACTTACAGGTTATGGTCTAAGTAGTCTAACAGTGGCTGTCTCCTGGTGGAAAGTCCAAGAATCCCATAGTTGTTCTGTCCATGAGACTGAATATCTCAGCTTATTTTCAGTATATGCTGGAGTCCCGAGGGGATGAACTTGCCTGGGAGAGTGAAGGCAGGGAAGGAGAAAAGGCTTCCTTCTTCCATGTCCTTTATATAGGCCTTACATAGGCTGCCACCAGCAGGTGTGGCCCAAATTAAAGGTAAATCTTCCCACATCAAATGATTCACTTGAGTGTCAGTTTTTCCAAATGTAGTCAATTAACAACCAAGAGTAGCCATCCGAGCATGGGAATACAGTACAGGAAAGAACGTATTATGTCACAGAATCTCTAAACATTTTCAGAAGAACCACCCCTAGGGGTATGGGGGAGTCAACAAGTGGAAAATAAGCAAAAACATATTGTATTTAGATACTGTAGAGTTTAATGTGTACTCAGTGCAAAGAATATATTTTGGGTACAGAAAGAGAGATGAAGTTGGAAAGATAGGTGGAGGCTGTTCATAAAAGGCTTTTGTAATATGCAAAGTATTTATGTTTCTTGAAATAGTTAATTGGATAGTAGCCAAAACTTTGAGGTTAGGAACTGCTATCAGATTTATACACTGAAAACAATATTGATTATGCACTGTGGAGTCGAGGAGATTATCAGAAAGTGACTGTAGGGCCTGTAGAGATGACTCAGTTGTTAAGAGCACTAGCTATTCTTGCACAGGACCCGAGTACAGCACTCAGCACCCACACCTGGTGGCTCACCACACCCTATAACTCCAGCAGCAGGGATTCTAATGCCATTTCCTGGCCTACTATGGATCGCAGGTTCACAGATGCACACACAAACATAAATACATACACATATGCATACATATAAACATTATCAAAAAATATTTTTAAAAAGACTGTAATGCTGAAGATCTTCACCTGGAAAATGGGATACATTTTAAGGACATGCACCTAGCTGGTGCTTATAAAAATATAATTTTTGTTGGGCTTGAGATTGTGAGACATTAGAGGAGATACTTAGCATTCGATAGCTGATTGAAAGGGGATGCCTTGTTCATTCCAGCATCGTTGTGAGATCAATAAAAATAAAAATGTTTTCAAAGAAAAACTAAAAGTCCATAGTCTTACTTATAAAAAATTATTATGCATTGTCCAAGTAGATAAAAAAAATACTTTTCTATTTGGCTTAGTTGGCGTGTGTTCTACAACTTGGGAAAGAGATTAATAAACTGACAAGTAAATTTATAGTTTTTAGCATTTGGTTGATCCAAGTCATTCAGGCTGATGACTTCATGTTCTTGGACTGGACTCTCACCCAGTTCCTGAACCCCAGAGGGCTGACAGTTTGCATAACAATTTTCCAGTCTTCTCTGTTGGAATATTATCATGTTTTCCCTCCATTACACTCTGGAGCTTTATTCCAGTTCCTATCACTAGTATCTCAGTTGTTTAAAAACATTGAGTTAATGTTAAGATATTTCCAGCTATTGTCTCAGAAGCTTTTGGAAGCACAGAAAAGACAAACTCAATGTTAAGAATTCCCTTGGGGGGTGGGGAGAGATTGCTCGGTGGTCAAGTTGCATGCCAGAAAAGAGTAATGAACAGAACTGGATCCCAAGAACCCACATACATTCTGGGTGGATGTGGTGGATCCCCTGTAATTTAAGACTCAGAAAGCAAAGATGTGTCTGAAAAATAAGCTGCAAGCTCTGGGTTTGATGGAGAGACCCTGTCTCAATGAATATTGTAAAAAAACAATCAAGGATGAGTCTCCACACACATGCACTCCTACACACTTGTACCCACACACATGTATACATACATATGCACATGATACATGGGCACACAAACACATTCATGCATGTATGTGTTAAAAACTGGGGGGAAAGAGTAAAACAAATTCTCTTGGGTTCCCTAAAGTAAATATATTAAGCTGGCAAAGCACAGTGAAAGGAATTTCTCTGTGTGGGTTAAGAATTGATCATCTACTCAATTGGAATGAGATGCTCTTGTCTCAGCGCTTACAGACACTTGGAAAAATTACTTTCTTATGCACTAAAAACACACTGGTGGGCAGCTGAACCCTTTGAAAAATTGAAAATTAGACTTGGTTACTCTGCAGCTCACTGGGTAAACTGACAGCAATGGGAGCCAAGGGCTGACATGAATGCTGCTAGATTTGACAACCTGAGTTTCTTTAACCACAGTGGCATACTTACACACACTCAAGCACATACATATACGCATACAAATAAACCTTAAAGTATTAGCATGTAAAGAAACATATAACACACGTATTTGCTGGATATTAGCAACATAATGTCATCATTTTTATTGATTAGCTGTTTTTCTGTTTACTGTTTATCTCTGGTAGGCATAAACATATCTATTACATAGAGTCAGTCATTGAATATTTTTTGAGTAAACAAACACAAAAGGCATTAAGACTGTAGCCCTGAACTCATCACTTCTTCAGGTGTATTTTTAAAAACTCAGCCAAAATCGATTACTTGAAAAGTTGGAATTTTATCACTTCTTGGGCACCAATTCAAATTTCATAGAAAAAATGCTAAAAAGAAATTCAGGTACCAGATCGAGCTAGCCTGGGAGGAGTCCAACAAAAGGGGGCGCATGGGAATAAAAATAAGTACGAAGATCAGAGACGAAGAAAAGATTAAACAGTGAGTGTGATGAAGGTCCCACCCGTCAGAGGTACCAACTGTAGCCCGAGTGCTTAGGTTATGGTGTCCTTTGTCCTAAGGTCCCTGCATAGATGTACACGCCTATGCGGTCTGCCTGAAGGGAGTATGAGTCAAGTATTCCACAGCAGTTTCAGTCTTAACTAGAGGTATTTGAGAATGAAAAGTCCTCCCATTCTTGATGTTTGAAGACAGCAGTGCTGCCCCCACGATCAAACCTTGAATCATTTATTTTATGAAGAAGGTGTAAACATTTCTGTTCTGCATTGTAACAAAAGCTTGATTTCCCTGTGAGGATTTGCTGATTACGTCTGGACAGATGGAGTCTACATCCTGTATTTCCTCCCTGTGCTGAGCTTTGATGATCTTCAGCTGCACAGCCCCATGGTCTGCTTAACCTTTTCCCATGGTCCTGTCAGCTGGGCAGAATGATTCCTTATGGATCAAGCCCTGGACGAGTTATTTTATAGAATTGTGTCCAGAGAAAGACTTAAAGAGAATACAAGAACAATGACTGATCAAACAGAATGCAAATTTAGAACAACACGACTTATTTCGTATTTTTATTGTTGTTGTTTTGTTGTTTTCAGTGTCTTGAACTAGTAAAATGGCTCAGTGAGTAACAGCACTTGCTGCCAAAACTAATAACCCGAGGACCTGAGTTCAAACTCTGGGAATCCTATGATGGAAGAAGAGAACCGACTCCCGCAAGTCGGCCTCTAACTTCCATAAGTCTGTCACAGCTCTCAGGTGTGCGTGTACATGCACTCTCTCACACACAGGACAATAAATACTTTGCAGATCATACAGATTTATGTACGGTACTTGGCAAAGTGCTTTGTTGTATGTTTATTAGTTTTTAAAAAGCTTTTTTAACTTAAAATTAAATTTTATTTTATGTGTGTAGGTGTTCTGCTTGCATGGATGTCTTTGTACCATTTGCATGCCTGGTGCCCATGAAGGCCAGAAGAGGGCATTTGGATCTCCTGGAGCTAGAGTTACAGATGATTGCAAACTGTCATATGGGTGCTACAAACCAAACCCCAGTCTTCTGGAAGAGTATCCAGTGCTTTTAACAGCTGAGCCATCACTCTAGCCCTAGTATTTATTATCTTTACTATTATGCATCATTAAAAATAATTATTGATAGCTGACCTATTTTATATATGTATATTCATATGTAATATCTATCAACATATATAATATAATTGATGGATGCTCACTGACAGAATAAATTGTTTTTAGAAAAGTATGTTTTCTTTAGTCTCATTCCTATTGTTTTTTTCTGTCTCAGCTATCAAGAGTCACTTGCCACTTGAACACAGCATGCATTTTCAGACATGAGATGCCTGGTCTTGCAACATTCCCTCTCCTCCCTGCTTTCTCCAGAATCATTAAGGAATGTTTCTAGGTTCCAGAATTATTCCTCCTATCCCTTCCACCCAATTCCTTGATCTTGTGAGAGATGATGTCGTCTATCTCATTTTGCTTTTCCTCTGGGAAGTTGTTGCTTGCTGTCTGTAGTGCTAATTCGTTCCAGGAGGGGGCCTGAGTAACATCTGACTCCCCAGAGTACAGCTAAAGCCAGCGGGTTATCCTTTTACAGGAAGTTCATAAAGACTTGAAGAGCAAACCTCAGAATTTTACACTTGGGAAACCATTTGCCCATCAGCACACACTCACACAGAAACCGCTGAAATCAGACTATAAACATGGTATCTTCCCCAACTGTCACAATAAGTAACTGTACGGGTGCCTTGAATAAGCCCACCATCTCTGCCTTCTTCCATCTTGCTACCCCAAATCAGACAACTACTCTCAGCTACTCTCCAGAAGGGAGGTTCCCATGAACTAATTTCTATCAACCCTTCCCACAATAGAATAAAAATAACCCTTTACATTTCTCTATCTTATTTGTTTTTGTTGCCAGTGATTGAATCCACTTAGAAGGCAAATGCTCTACCAGTGAACTACATTCCCAACCACTGTGGCTCTTACTTTTTAAAGAAATGCATTCTCTATCATCAGCATCTTTATTGCAGAAGGGGATATTGTCCTTTCCCTAAGTGAGCACGTATCATTCCTGTGTTAGAAAAGCAACTCTCAGCTTTGAAATAACATTGGCTCCCATCATTCTCAGCTCCACCCCCCCACACACACACACACAATAAAGCAACTGCAGTGAACAAATTTGGGCATGTGGCTTGCTGTTCAGCTAGACGAAGGGTATACTTCCCGATTGTGTGGGGCATGCCCCTGTGTTCCACCAAGGGATGTTTCAGCTGCAGTTTCACCAATGGTAATAGAAAGACTTATCCATTTCTAAGAAAACTGTAAGACAAGAATCTTGTGAATGCGTTTTTTGTGCTTCACTTACAAAAATGCCATCGTAACAATTTCATAAAGTGTTAGAAAATGTTTGTGGAAATGTCAGGAGCAAACAAACTAATATCCAACAGCTGAAAACTCCTCTGTGTCTGCATTTCCAAGTGCTTGGATCATGTGTAGACATTTGAAGGAAACTAATACTTGGAATCCATCTCCAGCAATTCTGCTTTATGTGGTAAGGTGTTGTATGTCCCCAGCACCAGGGTTTCTGCATAAAGCTCCACAGGCGATTCTATCTGAAGTCACAGTTGAGAAACTTTTGCAGGAATGTGTGTGTGTGTGTGTGTGTATGCATGTGCATCGTGTGCTTGTATTTATGTGTGCCTGTGTGTATACATAAGCCTGCGTGCACATGTATGTGCCTCTATGTGTTTGTTTGTGTGTGTGTGTGTGTGTGTGTGTGTGTGTGTGTGTGTGTGTGTGTGTGTGTGCACTTGTATTTTTTTCAGAATCTGAGCAACAATTGTTTACACTCCTTTCCTTGGACTATTTAAAGACACACCTCTTTGTGTGAGAAAGTGCATTTGGCTGTAGGTTAGAAAGTTCTGTGTACACCTGCTGTGGGTGTTTATGGTTGGCTTATGCTACTGTTCAAGTCAGTTGTTTATGGGTTTCTTTCTCTGTGCCCTATTATTATTGAAAGCATGGTCGTAAAGCTTTGTACTATTATTGTGTTGACCTCAGAGTCTCTTTGAAGATCTACCACTTATGACCTAGGCAAATATATAATGTGCTTGGAGTTGTATGTAGGATAGGTATATTATGCATAATTATGACCTGGTTATTGTTTCATTTGGAAATAAAGCATGATATAAGGAAATACAATTTTGTGTTAATAAGGGATGGACTTGTAATGGCTATTCTTCATTGTCAGCCTAACATGTGGATTAACTAAAACCCAAGCACCTGGACACAACGGTGAGGGGTTCTTCTTGATTGGATCATTTGAGATAGAAAGACCCACCCTAAATCTGGGCCACACCTTCTTATGGAATCCTTATAAATGATATGGAAAATGGAAGCCTTTGCCTGCTTGCCCTCATTCACACTGGCAAATCCATATATATTGCTGCTGAATAGCTGGACTATAACATGTAGGTCATGCTAATAAATCCATATATATATATATATTATATATATATATATTATATATTCATATATTCATTTTGTCAGATCTGTTCCACTAGGGAACCCTGATATACTATGTGTACTTATTTTACACATTTAGATGTTTTGATGTTGGATATGAGCATAAATGCAGAGCTACTGTATCTTTCTGTTAAACTGACCTCTGTTATCTCATGGGCTTTGAACCTTGTAATGATGTCTGCATTTTCTTCTGTTACACTTACATGTCAGCCTTCATTTGACCACTGTTCATGCATGATGTCTTTCTCTATCTCTCCACTTAGCACCTACATACCCTTCATATGAAGTGAGTGTTCTATACACAGCACACCATTGAAACCTGCTTATCATCCACTTAGCTACTCTGTGTTCTGTGGTTGGAAATCTTAAACCATTTATCCTGAAAATGGAGACTTTCTGTCAGTATCCAGAAACTTTGCAGATCGGGAGAAACTGGAATCATTTAACACAAGGTACTAAAACCACATGTCACTCAAAATACTATCCCCAGAGAAAATTAGGGAATGATAAGGTCTCATAATAATAACTGCTTTTAGAGTTGTCTTTCCCTAGTAATTTATTGAAACTCTTTAAACGACTGCATTAAGTTCTTCATCTGATAATCCATAGATTTCTGTAGGGTTTGTGTGTGTGTGTGTGTGTGTGTGTGTGTGTGTGTGAGAGAGAGAGAGAGAGAGAGAGAGAGAGAGAGAGAGAGAGAGAGAGAGAGAGTTCTTATCAATTTATTGTGTTTTTCTAGTGGTTTCTTATTTCCTTATTGCTTATGTCCCTTGCTGAGGAGTCTTCACTTTTGGACATGATGTCACTGCTTCCAGCCTCATAGGCCACTGTTGGGAGCTAGATAGCTACACTGGAGAAAGAGCATGTGGACGCATCTGCAGAAGTGGGGCTCACAGTGGTGCCTGCTGTGAGGAGGTTTTCTGAATCTTTGGATCTGGGGGACATAATGGTGTGAGGCTACAATGCCCCCGCAGCAAAGGCTCCTGGGATGCTCTGATGTCACAGCGAGGACATCCCTCTCAGCGCTGACTCCTGCTGCTCTGTGGAAGGGATGACATGGGGTAAAATGAAATTGCTTTTCCTCCTCCATCTATGCAGTGAACCCTGGGTTGGTTTTTATTGCTACATTTTTGCAGCTCCTTTAATGGATTCCAGGGCGCTCCTGTAGCCAGTTTCGCTCATTTTCCTGTGGTGATGGTTGTTTTGTTTGTTTGTTTGTTGTTGTTGGTGGTGGTGGTGGTGGTGTGTGTGTGTGTGTGTGTATAAGAAAAGATCTACTTTTTAACTAACCATCCTGCTAGTGCTTTTGCTACTGACTCTGGATTTCATTGTCTTATAATTCTATAAGGGTTCGTGTTAACTTGTGGAAATATATCAACGAAAGCTATTCCTTTCTGATAAGAACATAAATAAAATTATTCTTTCAACAAGCAAACCACGCTTATCGATATAAAGTTTTGTAATCCAAAGGTTATAGCTTATTTAATTGTTCATGCACTCATTCATTCTTGACCTGTGCAGCATTAACTGGCTTTGCATATAATGTCACAATTGTAAATTTCCCCTCTCATGTATATTCATATTCATACTTCCTTCTCTCATGTGTATAAGTGTGTGACATTAGTTTTCTGTTTGTTTGGTTTTTTTCTAGAGGCGATTTAGTTTGCACTGAATTGAAAGAAATAAGAGAGGGGGTGATATATTGCTTATTATCTAATAAAGCCACTGGAGATCAGTTTGCAAAGCCAGCCACACTAGTTAGCTATAGAAGCCATCAAGCGGTGGTACACACCTTTAATCTCACCACTTACGAGATAGAGACAGGCAGATCTCTGTTGGTTCAAGGCCACACTGAGCTCACATGAAATTGATACAGTCCTAAAGGAAAACAGCTCACACAAAGATGATCTCAGCACTTACGATCCCATGCCTTTAATCCCAGCACTAGGAAGGTATAAAAAGCCAGGGGTCTCAGGTGGAAATTGATTCTCCAGCCACACTGAGGAGAGGCAGCAGTCTGAGGCATGGTGGAGAGCTCATGGAGACAGGTTCAGCCCTCTCAGCCTGAGATAGAGGTTAAGAGCTAGCGTCCGACTACTTTGCCTTTCTGGTCTTCAGCTTGAAGCTTGAACCCCAGTATCTCTCACTGGGTCTTATATTTTTTGTGTTACATACAGACTCCCCATATAGCACTTGTTCCCACCACACCCTGAAACAGACAACCACTCCTTTAAGCCCAACAATATACTCTCCTTACAATTGACAAATCCTCATTGTCACATCATAATCACATAAAACCCAGAGTGAACACTATCAGTGTTTTTTGTTTGTTTGTTTTTTGGTTTTTTTGTTTGTTTGTTTGTTTTTACATTCTATGGGCTTTGCCAAAAGTGTAATTGTAGGGGATGCTGTAGCCACGCCTGCTTAAGGGCTGGCTACAGGTGTGGTGTTAAGTTTTAATCCTCTTTTAGACTAAAAGGGGAATTGTAGGGGAAGCTGTAGCCATGCCTGTAGCCAGCCCCTAAGCAGGCGTGGCTACAGCATCCCCTACACATAATTGCATGGTGAAGTGGTTTGAATCCGACATATCCTCCGTAGGCTCAGCTATTGGACACCTGATCTCCCGTTGGCAGTGTTGCTTGGGGAGCTTTAGGAGGTATATCCTAGACAGAGGAAGGAGATGGGGGGGGGGGGCTTGAGAATTTAATGACCTCTTCCAGTTATCTCTGATTCATGCTGTGTTTGCCTTTAAAGATGTGAGCCCTCTAGCCAGGCAGTGGTGGCACACACCTTTAATCCCAGCACTGGGGAGGCAGAGGCAGGCTGATCTCTGTGAGTTCGAGACCAGCCTGGTCTACAAGAGCTAGTTCCAGAACAGCCTCCAAAGCCACAGAGAAATGTAAGGAGACACCGTAACCACGCCTCCTAAGAAGTGGCTAGGGATCAGTTCTTCATCCTTTTAGAGCAACCCTGTCTCAAAAACCTACCTCCACCCCCCCAAAAAAAAGACGTGAGCCCTCAGCTTCCTGTCCCTGCCACTTGCTACTCTGCCTTCCTGCTGTGAGGGATTCTTAGCCGTCTGACATCCTAAGTCCAAATACACCCTTCCTTCTGTAATTTGCCTTGGTCACAGGGCTTCATTGCAGCAACAGAAATGTAACCACTGCATACCCATTGAGCACCACAACATGACAGAGAATAGTTTCACTTCTGTGAAGCCCTCTGACCCCTGATTGTTTGTCTGTCCATCTTACTGGTCCCTAGCAACAGACAATACCAGGCCTTTCCCGGTGGATTTTCCTCCTTGAGAATGCTATCAGCACACACCTTTCACAGACTGGCTTCTATCACCAGGCACACTCATTACCCTGCTCTCCATGTCCTTGTGTTGCTTAGTTCTCTGTTACTTTTCATAACCGAGACTTAGCCTATTGGCCAGATGGACCACACACACTTGGCGTATGCATTCACTTACTAAAGGAAGACAGGTTCAAGTCTTGGTAACGGTAAATAAAACTGATAAAGATTTGCATTGACATCTGTGTATGAGTCGAAATTTTCACCTCTCCTGGGGGGATATCACGGAGCATGGTCACTGAAATGAATGGCCCAAATCTGTTTAGTTTTACAAGGAACAGCCAGCATGTCTTCCACAGTGCCTGCACCACTTAGTATTCTCAACAGTGATGACTACAAGTCCTGCTCCTCTGCTTGTTCACCAACACTATATGCTGTCAGTGTTCTGAATCCGGGTCATTGCAGCAGATGTGGAGGGAGTGGCTGTCAGTTGTTCTAGTTTGCTCTTCTGTTGCTGAGATAAAATATTTTAACTAAAATAAAATAATGGAGGAAAAGGTTTACGTGTCTTAGACATCTATGTTAGAATCTATCACTAAGAAAAGTCATGGCAGAAACTTAGGGCACGGACCCAAGAAGAAACTATGGAGAGAAATGCTGATCACTGGCTCACTCTCTGGCTTACTCACATTCCTAGCTAGATTCCTTACATAGAACAGAGCCTTCTGCCAGTGATGGTACTGACCACAAAGGGCATCAATCCAGGATCAAGACATTTCTTACATATATGCCTGCAGACCAGTCCTTTCTGGGTAATTCATCAACTGAGGCTCTCCTGTCAGATGACTATAGGAGGCTTGAAGTTGATGAAAACTCACTGAGACATTAGTGTTCTAGGTCTGAGCCATTCTAAAACGTGTGAATAGGTATCACCATATTACCACTAATATTATATCTTGTCAATGTTTTAGATCCAGACCATTCCAGTAAGCACAAAGAAAGAGCTGATTCTTAAACATCATGCCAAGCCACAGTAAAAACTAGCTTTACTGACTCATACTCCCTTGCTTTTACTTTCTGATACTAGGGTTTTATTTCTATGTCCTAACTAAGTTACTTTCTGATTTATATAGGGTAACACAGGAAGAAAAAACATTTGATTTCATGGTCTGACCACTTAATGATTTCTGAGGCATAAAAATGAATTTATTCTCTGCTAGATGAGAGATGTCAGACAATTTGATTTAGTGGCCTTTCTGGTAGGTCTACTGAAATCAATGAAGAAAATTTTTCATGCTTATTCCCCAAAAGAAAGCAAATTGGAAACTAGACCAGTGTTTTGCAAGGAAGACAGTGTCTACACATTGAATTTTATCTTGTGTATAATAATGCTAGGACTAGGGTTGCAAAACCTCTCTCCCTCTTCGTGTCCCTCTCTCCCTCTCTGTATAACTGAGAAAAGCTTTCAGCTCTCAGCAAGTGTGAAATATTTGCCTACACTATATAGTATTTATATGTTACACAAAAAAGCTCCAAAACTAAGGTCTCTTCCCATAAGAAAGTAACAGTACAGACCTAATCTAATATCCATTGAAAGCAAAGGCATAAAACTTCACTTATTGAAATTGTGCAACCATTTTAAGGAGGACAAGGTGGAGGACTGAAGACTGCAAAGAAGAGGTGCGGGGGTTGGGGAGAGACCAAGAGGAATTGGAGAAGGGAAGGAGGCCATCTCAACAAATCTGTGGTTAACAGCTCTCCAGCCTCTGAACTTGGTTTCTTAAAGGAATAATACTGTTCTGAACTAGCAGTTTTGTGAGTTGTTAAGAGGCTGTTTGTTGGCTGCTTTTCCAGAGGACACAGATTCAATTCCTTAGTGGCTCAAAACCATCTGTAAGTCTAGTTCCAGGGAGTTCAATGCCCGTTCCTATCCGCTATAGGCACCAAGCATTCAAGTGGGTACACAAACATTCAGGCAAACATTCATACACATAAAATAAAAAAACACATAAAGTAATAAATATTTTAAAAACAGGCTTGTATTTTGGACAAATTAGAAAAGTTTGATAATTTTGGATTTTAAAACATTCCCCAGAATGATGTCATTTTTTATGTTAAACAGTGCAGAGGAAAATAATACCTTTGTAAGGTTTTGATTTGCTTTCTCTTGACAGCATCTGTTCTTAGAGTTTCCTCATCTTCTTGCAGGGGATGACCCTGCCCTTCTCATCAGCCCTTCCACAAACCCGGCTTCTCCTGAGCTCCATTGGTGCTACCTGCTGCCTTGACGATGTCTAAGAAACATTCCAGACACTCTAGTAACTACACAGTCAACTTTGCTTGAGCAAACCAAATACATCTGTGTGTGTGTGTGTGTGTGTGTGTGTGTGTGTGTGTGTGTGTGTGTGTGTGTGTGTGTATTCTACATTATAGACTTCCTTCAGATACCTTCTTTGAAGGTCTTTGTGTTTTATGAGCCTACAGTATAGAAATCATTTCCTCGCTTGTTTTGGAGTAACTCTCTGGAGCTTGTCTCCCTTCAAGTTCAGATGTCTCACAGGCAGAAGCCGTGACTAACTTTGTTCACAAGCATCTTTGCAATGGTCGTTGTGTAGTAAACAACCTTGGAAGACAACAATTCTCTCTGGAGCAGGAGGTGGATTTGGGTATCGTCAGCGTAGTAAAGATAATGGCTTCCTCTGGAGTAAATGGCTTCGATTCCTTGTAGCACCTTCTAGAAGATACAAGTTCTGATTGAGTCTTGGTTTTTTGGCTCCAATTAAAACTCTCTCATATGAACAAGATCACCCAGCCCCTTTTACATGGGCCTCTCTCTGAATAGGTTGGCAAGGGGAGCAAATGCCACCATGAAGGTCACACTGCTTGCTTTGCTGTAATAAATGGTCCTTTGTCTCTGACTTAAGGATCTTGAATCCTCTGCCAATACCCATGAAACCATGACAGTCTGATTTGTTAATGTACAATCAGGATGACAATTCATATCTCACAGCAACCTTCCAATTTTTCAAAGCTATCAGGAAGCCAACCAAAGTCCTTTCAGAGAAATGTGGAAAAGAGGGAGAAAGCCTAAGTAATTATGAGGCAGCATTTCAGATTTACATGTAAGGAAAGGGAGCCCCAAAGTATCTCTATACCTGGACAGAAGTCTATAAATTACCCAGTGGAAAAAGCAAGAAAAAAGTACAACAAAATCTGCTTGAAGATAACCACTGTACCTAGGATGTCTCTGTCCATGTTGAAAGAACCATTGAACTAATTAGGTAGGGTTTGTGGTTCCAAAAGTCAGGAAGCTGGGCTCCTTCTTTGTAAATCCCCATAGCACAGTTACACATGGTCCTTACTGAACATGGCTCCAGTAGAGTACAGTTGGTTACTAGGAAATTGACCCCAACTTTTCACTTATCTCAGTAGGTGGTTGAGGATTTCCTTTTGTGTTTATCAGAAGATTCCGTAATGGGCTGAGGATCTGGTTTTCAAGAAAAAAAAAATAGGCTGAGAGGCCCCTGAAGCAACATGGAACAAGTATTCAGCAATTCTTTCCCGAGGAACTAGATTCATCAACTCAGGCTTTGGAACTGAAGGTGTCATTTAGATAGTGAAAATGGCTTCAGAGGACTGAGTCAGGGTCTTTTTGTTTTTTGTAACTCAAGATGGAGATAAATTCATGAACTGGGTAACTATACAGCACTGAGTTCCTTTTCAGATTTAAAATGAATCTGTTTCAAAAGTGGAATATCACTGTATAAATCAGTTGTGTAACTAGAGGCATGTAAAAGGTAGCCCTGCTCTATTTGAGAATAAATACTGTTTAATTAGAATTATAAGCCCACATTTAAGGAAAAAAAGGATGTCATTTAGATCTGGAATGTAAATGTCCAAGGCAGCTGGTCAGTCATATCAGTGGATTACAGGATCCTAGCCGCATAGGTATCCTCGAAGATCAATGTCATCTGTGAAGACACTTGGAAGAGTTGGAGAGCATGGCTGCAAAAATGAAAGTTCATACCTGTGTGTAAGGGGGCAGGAGGCTCATGGAAACCAGCACCCCTCCATGTTCCTCACATACCCAAGGAATAGAAGACAAAATGAGAATGATTTGAAGCCAAAGTGATCTTGTGCTGGAAGGTGCTATGCATGATACTAGAGGAGAAAAGTCCATCTTACAATGGTATGATAGTGTCATGAATGCCATAGGAGTAGCCAACTGCTTTCTGGTTTAGCCAGCTACTCAAGATGAAACCCATAGCTATCACTGTTATCAGAGCCGAGAATCTGAAGATGGACAGGTAGGTAACAGGCCCAAGAGTAGCGGTTCTCAACCTTCCTAATGCTGTGAACAACCCTTTAATACAGTTCCTTGTGTTGTGGTGACCCCAATCATAAAATTAGTTTCATTGCCACTTCATAACTATAATTTTGCTACATTTATGAATCATAATGCAAGTGTTTTCTGATGGCCATAGATGACTGCTGTGAAAGGATCATTTGACCCTCGAAAGGGGTCACCACCCACAGGTTAAGAACTGCTGCCCTAGAGGCTAACCTGTAGACAGAAGCTTCTGTCCCACCTGGTCCCACAGCAGTTTAGTCCCAAATAAACACTATGACTCAGGCTTCTTATTAGTTAGCTCTCTCTTAATTATTAACCCATTTCTATTAATCTGTGTATCTCCACATGGTCGTGGCTTACCAGTGATGCCCAAGTCTCTTGCTTTCTTGGCAGCTACATGGTACCTCTTTGGCAACTCACTTTCTATGTTCCTTTTCTCTGAATTCTCCTAGTCTGGTAGCCCCACCTATACTTCCTACCTGGCCACATTCTGCCTGTTCATTGGCTGAAACAGCTTTATTCATCAACCAATAAGAGAAACATATATTCACAGCATACAGAAGGACATCCCCCATCACTAACCTGCTACTATTACACTGCTAAATAGAGTGTTTAGCAACTCTTGGTAGTTTATTGCTATACCTCCCTCAACCTTCATGAGAGAAATTACTTTCTGCAGTAGATGGCAATTAACAAAGAGACCTACAACTGGTCAACTTGTAAAGAATAATAAACTGTAGAATACTCACAATACCTTGAATGGGAACTCTATACCCCAAGACTCAGGTGAAAGATTGTAAGGGCCAGAGTCAGTAGATGACTACAAGGAAACAAGGGTCACAGCAGAGCAGCTGAACATATGAACTAACATTGGTTGTGACAGTATACAGAAAAACCTGCACACAAAATTCTGCCAGACCAAATTGCCACATGGGGAGGGCAGGTGGACACAAAGTCCTGTCCTTAGCTAAAGGGCTATTAGGGAGGGAGATTCAGTTTCTTTTGTAGTGTGGACCCTGCTAGGTTAGCCACATTCCTGTGGGTATCCACATACCCAAGAGCACATGGGAAGTACAAATAGGGCCCATGGGTTTCAAAGAAAAAGTGGACCCAAGTAGGGAGAATTTCCACGTACCTGTAGCACTGACCACACCCATTTAGGCATGGTCACGGGTACACAGAAGGGATGGGATAAAAGGACTGAGGAGGAGGCTCGAGCTCTCTTTTGGGGTTCAGGCCAAGTCTTGGAGTTCATCTGAGACTGGGCTTCTTGGAATGCCAATCTGGTTATCGGCTACATGTGTGAGTTGTTCTCATTGTTCTCATTTATAATATACCATCAATAACCATATCTTGTGTACGGTTGTGTTATTTTCAGACCCAAGTAGAGAAGGAGGGTTAATCTTGGAGGAGAGAGTAACTGAATGTGATCAAATGCGTCACATGAAATTCTCAAAGGATTGAGGAAACTGTGAAAGCGGTGGTGAAACACATCACTAGAAGGCTGCGTGATTTCTTACCTGTAACTGGACAAAACGACGCGACCAACCTTTTGCTTTGCTTAGAATAACCTGCAGTGTCTACTTGGCCTCACAGGGAGCCTTGTCTAATCCTCGCCATGAGTGATCTGCCTTCGTGGGGAATTACTACTTATGGTCAGGAGGCTGTTCGGCAGATCTCTTGGGATGCTGTGGTCACAGAGCTGACATTCACATTAATACTCATGCTGGTGAATTCTGTTCTAACACTCAAGATTGGAGCCCTATGATAAGACACTTTACCCCCAAGCCTGAGGACATACAATCCATCTCTGGAACCCATATGGTAGAAGTTGAGAACTGTCGGAAATTGGCATTTGATCTCTACATATGCACTATGGTTTAAGTACACCCAGCACCACACAAAAATAGGTAAATAAATGAAAGGGGAATTTTTTTGAAAAAGCATTTTCTCCTCTACCACTTTCCTCATTTTTCCCCAAGAGACAATATCCACTTTTGTGTCTCATTTTACAGCCTTGTTATATCAGTCACTGTATTTTATCTTCTTTTATAGTTTCCTTGAAAAAACTACACTAGCCTTGTTTGTTCATTGTGTTCAATCAATCTTTAGCATGTGTTTCCTTCAGAGGAAAACCATGTTTTTCAACCTTTGAAAATTCTATCCTGGCATTATTGAAAGGTTAAAGCAACAGCGTAGAAGTCCAACCTTAGACCTACAGATTTCTGGCTAAAGATTATTTAATAAATACAAACAACCTACATGTTGGGTTGACTATATGCATTTTATGGACTCTTCTAACTTACTGGCTTTCATCCTTATCCGTATTTTATGTGGCCTCTAAGACTTTAGTATTCCACCTGGTTATATAAGTGCTTTGCATTTTAGTGTTGAAAATAGGCTTCAGGACATTGGTACACAGAAATTCTATACAATCAGGCTGTCTAGCTCCTGCAGGTCACTAAAAAATTAAATGTTTCTCTCAAAACTCTCAATTTTTTTATTTTGGAGCTTTATAAAACTACCTCTCTTATAAAATTATTTGCTTAAAGAATCAAGATATTACCATTATAATCCATGCTATAAGTAATAAATACAATGTTGGAAGGTATGACATTCAAATCAAGGTGGTTAAAGTTGTTATTATTTTGGGGGGTATTGGGGGTGAATGCCATAGTAGGCATATGGAGATCACAGCCTGGTATGGTGGCTTACATCTGTAATCCCAGAATTTGAGGGACTAATATAAATGGATTACAAATATTCAGGGTCAACCATTAGTCTGACTACCACTAGTTAATATAGTACAATTGTGAATGGGGACAAAAATCACTTCTGGAGCCTCAGAAGTCTGAATGAAGCAATAGTAAACCCCAAACAAAGAAGAAATGTTTGAAGTGCCTTGCCAGAGAGAAGAAAATCAAAGAGGGTAAGAAATGAAATTCTTCAATGAATCTTTCATGTAAGGATAAAGTCCCATCAAAGAACTATGGTCCATGAGAGGGAACAGAGAATCACACATCCACTAGGGCTCTCCTACACCTACTAGTCTGTGGGGCAGGAGGATTACTCAGCTCAGAGATGGGTCTCCTCTGTCAGGTGGGAGTGGCACTTGCATAGGGAGTCACAGAGTGAGGCTTATTAGCATACCTGGAACAATTCTTAGGACCCTCAAGAAACCCATCATCTTTTTTTTTTCCTAGTTGTTCCTAACTGTAATTTCTAGACTGTCATATAATCCCATACAATTTGGGATAAAGTCTTATTCAACCATATAGAAGACATTAATAAAGCAGTGGGCCACAATTGCAAGTTGACCAGCCAGACCACCAGAAGAGGAGCTGAGAAGAACTAAGCCAGGGTGACCCATGGGGACATGTGTAGATGACTGTTGTCATGGCGTTATTATGAGCAAAAGCCTTGGGCAACACCAGCAAATGTTCTTCTACTCAGGAAGAGCAGAGGGACAATAAGAGGAGAGTAAGTGCATAAATAAAGTGTCAAAAGCTTTTGCTCAGTTTCCACACCTGAGAGGATTTTTTAATTTTACAATTTGCTTTCATTAGGGTTCTCTAGAGCAGTGTATCTAAAGATACACACACACCACACCCCCGACAGGGGTCCCATATCAGATATCCTGCTTATCAGATACTCACATTATCATTCATAACAGTAGCAAACTGCAGTTATGAAGTAGCAATGAGATC
The DNA here is from genome assembly GCF_003668045.3 of Cricetulus griseus. NCBI lineage: Eukaryota > Metazoa > Chordata > Mammalia > Rodentia > Cricetidae > Cricetulus > Cricetulus griseus. The sequence continues at coordinate 8,003,109 of NC_048601.1, forward strand.
AATTTTATGATTGGGGTCACCACAGCAACATGAGGAACTGTAAGGGTTGCAGCATTGGAAAGACCGAGAACCACTGCTCTAGAGGAACAGCAACAATGGAATGCCTACATATTAAGGGGGATTTGTCAGCTTGGTTTACATGGTGTGGTCTGAAGTAGCCCAACAACACCCACCTCATGCAGGAAGGTTGGGGATTCAGTTCCTGAGGCTAGAAAGCTACTGTACTCAGCCTATGTTGGGATCCCATAGAGGCTGGTTCTTCTGCCGTCAGAAGAACGCTACAGAATAGATGGACTTGCCAGTGATGGTGAGGGCAAGCAGGCAGAAAGCAAAGTTCCCTTCTCTGTGTTGTTTTATCTGGACTGCCACCAGAATGGGCTGCCTATTTTTAGGGTGGGAGTCTTGATTCAAATAACCATGTCAAGGAAGTCCCTGGCAGGCATGACCAGTGGCTTGTGTTTTGGTTGATTCCAGATCAGTCAAACTGAAAAAGAAAAACAAAAAACCTAACTATCACACAGGTTATTAACAAAATCCCAACCTCCACTTAGAAAAGGGACCCTATAATAGCATGGGAAGTGTATAGCTCACTGATTTTCTAGACCATTCCTAAATGTACATCTGATTGATTATCATTCCCAGCTACTGTAACCCTCAAAGCAAAGCAAATCACCTGATGTGTCAACAACTGTCAGATTTAACATCAGTTCATTTGATGCCATTGCACCGAGGAGAAAGCCAGGCACAATCTGTTGTCCCACTTGCTCTCTTCAGAGAACCTTCTTCAACAGTCTCTGGTGTCAAGAAACCCATCACCAAGTTATTCTAGTTCATCCTAACCACAATTTATAGACAACCATATAGTCCCATGCAATTTGTGATAAAGTCTTATTCAGCCTCTTATCATGTGGAATGGTGTATTTATTCCTCTATTCTTTCTTCCCCCCAGCAGGCACATGATGACTATGGCATCATCTGCTCCTCTTCTCTGATATTCCCGCCCCTTCTGTTTGCATCAAAACTGTCACATTTACTTCTGTGTTTTAGGAGCCCTTGATTCTTAGGTTATGACCCATTGATGGGCTCTCAGCCTCTGACAGCTTTGCCATCTGACCTTGGCCATAGTCTCCTGTCAGTCTCTACTTTCCAAATCCAGGCACCAGGTCCCTAAGACCACAGTGCAGTCTCTAGGAAAACACTCTGTGCCTCCCCATGTGGTAGTGAAGTTACTCTAATGAAAAGCAATGCAGCCCTCTGGAACAATGGCTGATTGATTTCTCTACCACAGACCTACTTGCTACACAGGTATGGGCGTCTGAAGATGACATCACTGGGTCTTTCCTGGAAACCTATCAATATTGATATTCCAGGGCAGCCTGCTGAGCATAGTAACACACACACCCATAATCCCAGAAGTTCAGGACCAACCTGGCTTATAAGAGACTTTGTTTCTAAAAGGAGTTTTAGGCCGTCAGAATATGCCACCATCCCCTTCTTAATCCTCAGCCCTCTCCAGTCACTGTCTTCAACAAAATGCAGCGCTGAGTATTTTTTGCTTTAATTCCTCTTCTCATATCTTTGGATTCAATGCAATCCTCCCGGGCCTTCCGGCCTTGTTTGTGGGAACAGCTATTCTTGATGCCAAGCAACCTCCCACGGCTACATGTTTTGCTGAGCTCTCTGTTCTGGTACCCTGGGGTCTTTAAGCAGCATCTATAACTATGAATTCATCTTCCTTAAAATGTCTCTATCTCTTGGCCTGCAGACACCAACTTCTCCTGCTTTTTCTCTAACTTGTGTGTGCGTTCCCTCTACTTTTATCTTCAATCCCACACTAGCTCAATCTTTGGCCTCCTCTTATCTAGACCAGGACCTCCCCTGGAGAGCTCGTCCAGTCGTGGAATTTTACATATCAGCCCTAAGCCCATGGGGCACTTCCTGTGCTTCAACCCTCCACAGCTAGCCACTTCTGTGGTGCCTCCAGATGGAATTCCTAATCTCCAAAGCCTCCTTCTCCAGCCCTTCCCATCTCAGTAAGTGGTGACTCTATCTTCCCAGTTCCTCATGCCAAGGAGCTCTGTGGGACCCTTGTCCTGCCTCTTTCTTTTCTATGCCACACCAAAGATCTTGAAAAATCTTAGCAACTCTGTTTCAAATATATATCGAGAAAATAACCACTTTTGACAGCTTTACAGCTACTAGCTCAGCCGGCAGCCACCAGCCCTCACTTGAATCACTGGAACAGCTCCCATCTTTGAGCATGGCCACTTCACACACTACTTTATTAGCAAGTACTGAGAATAATTTGTATAGCATACAAACTGAATTTGTTCATTCTTCTGCTCAGACCCTCTGGCTTTCCAGTCTCAGAAAATTCTAGGCCCCTAGGATCATATTCTTCCTATCCCATCTCCCTGATTTTATGGAACACTGTGCTATATATCTTTGAATTGCTGTAATGGAATGTCTGGTGCTCCACTTATGGAGAAAATGGGGACTACTGAGCTCATGATTTTTCAAGCTGAAGGCCATGGATGAAGATTTTACAGTGAATGGCAGACGACAAGATAAGGTAGCAGAGAGAACAGGAGCCGTCGGGCCTGCTCCTTCAGCAACCCTCACCATAAACTTTTACAAATGTCCCCAATGACCCAAGGATACCACGGTAGATGACATCTGAGGGTCTACCACTTTCCAATAGCATCACTCTGGAGACCAAGTACCCACTAACAATCATGCATCACATCCTTTTTCAGGGTCAGCTTTATTTCTAACACTCTAGGGGCTTTGCACATGAGTTCATTTTCTAAAACAGCCTCCTCTCCTGACAGGTATCTGTATCTCTCCTCCTCCTTCATAATTCTGGCCAGATGTTGGATAGAGACAGGGGAAAAGGCCAGGGTCTCACAGTCTCATTTGAGGGCCTATTCCTAATGACATAAAAACCTCCCTGTAAGCACCATCTCCTAAAATCCCCACCTCTAAATGATATCAAACTGGAGACCAACCTTCAAACATAACTGCCAGCATGGAGCTACCTGCTGCTATGCCTTGTCCACCATGGTGGACTGTAGCCCCTTAAACTGTGAGCCAGAACAAACCCTCCCTCACCTAAGCCTTTCTTGTAGTTATGTCTCTGTCTTAGAGCTATGGGGATCTACTTTACTGAATTTAATTGCCTTGGATTCTTCTCAAAACTAAACACCCCAAAATAGATGATGTAGATGATGCCAGTGTTACAACACAAAAGACAATTATCTCTCAATATAATTGACTTTCCTAAGGCTGTCAGAGTGACTCCTGCCTACAATTTTGGGTTCCATGACAAAATTCAATAAAATCTATAAAACTCAAGAGTTATTCTTTTTCTTTTCAAATCCCTGACTTTTAAACTTAAATGTACTTATTTATAATTACTATATAAATTCTTTGTGTTTAGGTGGAAGCCCTGCCAGCTTCCGTATACACCCAAAAACATTGGGATATTGGGGATCTCTACCTTGGGGTCTGTTCCACACTCAGATCTCACTCCTCTCATTCCAAACCCCCGCCCTCTCAGAAAGCCCACCAAAGGTCAACCCCTCCCTTGGGGTCTACTGAAGACCTGGTAGCCATAATTGCCATGTGATTCCTTTCTGCCCTCCTGAGGTGTTCATTAAACCTGGATTTATTAATTAGGTTTAGTTGCCTTTTTACATCATTAGCAGCAGATATCCAACAACCAGGGATTCAAAACTTACCAATTTCTATATAAGAGAGGGAAAGAGAGAGGGAGAGACAGAGGGAAAGATTGTGCTGGACTACATGCGTTGAGGTGAGAGGTCAACTTTCAGGTCTCAGTTCTCTCTTTCCACCATGGGGTCTGGAGATTAAACTCAGCCTTGTGCAGAAGGCACTTTTGCCAAGTGACCCATCTTGTCTGCCCTCCATTTAATTCATAAATTTCACCATAAGATTGAAATTAGCGTATTTAAATAGCTTCACACCTGACAGAGAATGGGCATAAAGTAGATACCATTGCCGACACTTGTGTTTGTGGTAGCGTGGCTCCTGGCAGAAGACTCCTTTCTGTGCTGTCCTGTTTGGTGTGCGTGCGTGTGTGTGTGTGTGTGTGTGTGTGTGTGTGTGTGTGTGTGTGTGTGTGTGTGTGTGTCTTCAGTAGTTTCTGGTTTTTTTCATGACAAAAATCTCATGTAGCATAGGCTAGCCTCAAACATACATTATAGCCAAGGCCGGCCTTCTCTTCTTTTACATACATCAGTTTCTTAATCTGTGAAGTGAGGAACTATATTGAGTTCTTAAACCCCCGCCTCAGAAGCACAGTGATCTCCAGGCAAAGCAACTGTCACCACATACCTGGTTTGGTGTCTTCATCAGACTTCTATACATGAGCAACTCTGAAGATGGTGACAGAAAAATCACAGTCAGGAAAATGTCTTCACAGTAGGACACCACAGGGAAGTCAGAGTAACAAGGAGGCAACAGGAATGATAAAGGAAGCAAGGCAGAGGCCAAGAATGGAAGTGCAGAGAAACAAGGCAATGCTCAGTGTCCACTTAGAGATCACCGTCCCTGCAGATGCTGGGAGACACAGAGCACTCTTCTCAGGCAACGTTTACAAGTTAAAGCCGGCCTGCTAAGATGGTTGAGTCGGACATTGCAATTCAAGGTGATCCTCAGCTACTTAGGGAGTTTGATGCCAGCCTGGGCTACATGGGATCCTGTCTACTCTGCTTAATTATAATTGTTAAGCCAAACATGTGCCTATAGTCCTAGCACTTGGAGGCTGAGGCAGGAGGATTGCTGAAAATTCAAGGCTGGCATGGGACATAGAGAAAAACACCATTCCATAAAACAAACTAAATAAAAAAGCAGGACCATTTCACTGTAGAATCTCCAAGATGTCAATCATCCTTCAGTGATTGGCAGAGACGTGGTGGAAATAAAGTTTTGGGTTTTTTTGTTTTTGTTTTTTTATCACTTACAGGTCTTGGAGGGTTCACAACACTCCTGACAGCCACATACAGAGGTCAAAGAATGCAGACTGGGAGAGAGACCAAACTTTGTTAAGGGCAGGGAATTTTCTAAGCAGTTTTCTAAGCAGTTTTCTGTAGGGTGTTTCAGTAGGTAAATTTAAAGTCAGCAGACATGAGGTGTGGGAAATCGTGCAGTAGCTGAGAGGCCTTTCCAGTTTGTGTGTAACATGAGGGGCAGTAGGGTCAGCCTTATATGTGGCATGGCAAGGGAGAGAGTCCTGGTGGGGGAGGGGGGAGCTGAACCTGGCTGGAACCCATAAGACTGGAAGGGAGAGTGGAAATAGAAACTGTATCAGCCAGAATAAAGACCTCAACTTCCTGTCTGAGAAAGTCCAGTTTATACCCAATGTGGATTCCAAAGTGACAAAAAAATTATGAGGACTGACCACATAAATATAAATGCCTGCATACATAAATGATGGGTATTTTTTTTAATCCTAGTTTGTGTTATTTCATCCTATTGAAGTTAATCTGAAGTATTGAGATCCCATTTTCACCCCCAATGAATCCCATTTTTGAAGTCTTGACATGTAACAATGCTACCCTTTGCTGTATTCTTTTATATTCACATTTGCCCATAAAATAAAAAAGAGGTTAGGCTTTTAAGGGCTGAGTTATCACAATGTGACCTAAAACCCCACATCTTGGTCTTGGTCCATAAATGAAATGCTGCAGAATCAATACAAATTCTATTAGGGAGTGCAGCCGAGTTTGCCACTTGGTTTGTAACACAGCATGTGACACCACACTTTGTTTCAAATCCATTAAAGAATAGCTCTGGGGGCTGGGAGCTGGGGAGCTATATCCGTTAATAAAGTGCTTGCCTTGCAAGCAGGAGGACCTAAGACTCATTCCCAGAATCCATGAAAAAATGTGAGGTCTGGTGGCAATCCCAGCACTGGAGACAGAGTCATGCTTAGGCCTCATTAGCTAAGCCTATCTAGTCTAATCGGTGAATTCAGTGAGAGAAGTGGACAGGCTTCCTGAGGAAGAGATCTGAGGTTGCCTCTGGCCTCCATGTTCATCGACATGTACAATTTTGAAAATAAAAACAGAAGAAAGGAAACATTTATGAAATAAATCAATGCTGCATCAGCTGGAGTATAGGAAGAGATGGCGGCACAGAGTATCCGTGTGGTGGTGTGGAAACACGGCCTCGGAACTGCTGAGACACCTGTTCCTTCCTGGCTGTTAAGCACAAGGCTCACGGTTCTCTGTTTTAAAGATTTGGCACACTAATGATGAGATAAGGACGGGTGGCCCCTGGCTCCAGCAATGTCCCGTGAAGACTCAAGACTTCAGGACACAACTGTGATCCAACAACGTGAACATTTCATGATTCCCAGTTCATTTGCTTAGAGGAAAACTTGACATCAGACTACTGCAGGATACAGCTGAAGTTTCCACAAACTGTAAACACCTCCACCATGTGACCGGAATGCTCTCAGTAGAGCCTGTGAGCTGGAAGATCTTTAACAGCCACAGATAAGAGTGGTCTAGATGATTTTGACATAATCTGCTTTTACATTTATGAGGTATGTGATGCACTGAGCACCGTGTCTGAGTCGAGATCAGAGAGCATTGTGTGCCTGTGTGCTAGAAGAACTCTACTGTGAGGACAGAACCAGGGCCCCGTGCATGCTAGACAGCACTCTAGCAGCCGAGCTATACTGCCAACTAAAAGCAACTTTTAGTTATCATGAAAATACATCCCATGCCTGTTATAAGCACTCTGTATTGAACAGCAGGCATACTAACTGAGGCATCTGGAACTTTCTAGCCACCACACACAATAATAATGTTCAGGAGAAAGGCTTGTGGTCCAAATCTGGCCTTGTTCATTGCCTGGTTAGTTCCAAGTTTGAAGACTGAATGAAATATAGATGCCAGCGCTCCAAGGTATGGCTGAGGGGGTTTTTATTGTAGATATGAGGGAGAGTACAGCCAGAGGCATCTGGAAGAGTCCAGACTGAACCAAGCCATTAGAGAATCAGGGGAAGAGGGGGTGAGAGAAGAAGAGAGGGAAAACAGATCTAGAGAGGGCCAAGGATCAAGAGAGAGCTTGGCCAAAATGGCAGGTTTGTGTAGGAGTCAGAAGCTGGGGAGGGAAGGGAAGCCCGTGGGCCGGATGGGGAAGTTTCCGGTAGAGGGTCAGGTGAGAAGAGTAGAGAGGAGCCAGATGCTGGCAGCATGGGCTCTGTACTGGGTTCATGCTGAGAGAGCCTGTGGCCAGCCTGTGCTTTGGTATGCTAACAGGCACCACAGTCAGCCATTTGTCCCCAGTTTCTTTGGGAACTGACATCCACAAGCCATGTGCTGCCACTGGATATGCTTTTCTTTTCATTGTTGAGACAGGGTCTCCTACAAAGTGCAAGCTAGCCTTAAATTCTAGCCATCCCCCTGCCTCAGCAACCCCCCACCTCCACCCCGTGCTAGTAGGACTGGTCTGCATACCACCCTTGGGAACGGTTGCTAGTTCTTACTAATGAAGTCAGAGTTAAACAATTCCTTCCTCCTGTCTGTCTCCACTGCCTGCCATGCTCTTGTAACTCTGTCTATCTCGTGGTCTACCTGATCTTTGAGCAGAGTGCCAGCCCTTCAGTCCGGACTTGCCTTATCTCTTTACATTTGTAAAACCCTTGATAAATCCTTTGACCCAGGCAAAGTTGTCTTTAACTTGGGTTTCTTCCTAGAGAAAAAGAAGGCTCCTGCTTTCTCTCCCAGTAGCCACAGCCACTTTGCTGTGTTAGTCTAAGGACAAAGTCTGAGGATTGATCTCAGAGCCCTTCTCCACTTCCTGTTAGCACAGAGCATGGATGGCCAGAGGCGCCCTAGGATGAAGAGAAATCAGAACTTTCTCTCCCACAACTCCTTCCTCAGCTCTGCAAATGCTGTTCCCTGCCCTCCTCCTGCCAAGTGTGGACGGCTCAGCTTTCCCACTGGATCCCGGCCAATTCTTTCACACATTTGACGTCATGCTCTTTCCCATTGTTTCTGTGCATTTGTTCAAAATTCTGAGCCAAAAAAAAAAAAAAAAAAACCTGCAAAACAACTATTTTGAGGGGCTCCCAATAATTCTTGCACTCTCTCTCTCTCTCTCTCTCTCTCTCTCTCTCTCTCTCTCTCTGTCATAGGGATTTCTGCTAGTTTTAATTTAGAGGCTTATTTAAATTTGATTTGGTCTTGTTTTTCTTTTGGTGGATAGAGAAGGCATTTATAAGACACCGTTTGACTTAGGAAAGGAGAAGGAATTGGCAAACATTAAAAAATGTAATTAGACATACAGAGGAAGTAAAAGTCAAATTGTTAAGTAAAGCCTACAAAAAAGCAAATTCAGACACATTCAGGCGAAGTAGCACCTGAGCAGACAGGAGAGCAGCCTCCCACGCCCACCCGGACTGCCCCCATTAATCACCTCTCTTCTCTGTGTTGCCAGAGTTTGCCTCCCCTTGCAGCTTTCCCGCTCCCTATAACCGTGCTCAAGTTGCTCCCTCGGGAATAAATTCTTCCTCACCTGCTCTCCAATCCAGCGACTGCACTTTTTCATGTTTATTTTAAATAGCTCTGCTTTCAGAGCAAGGGACCTACCTTGATGTCTGCTTGTGACAAGGTCTCATGTGTCCCACAGAGAGACACTTGGAACCTCGGATCCTCCAGTACCCAGCACTAGGATTCCATTTTGTTGCTCCTCCCATTGCACCAAGCTGAGAAGCCATGATGATGACTCCTGCAAAAGCCAAGCAACACGCTTAGTTAGCATTAGCTCCTTCTCCTACATATGCAACTCTGCTCAAGTCCTAACTTGAACATTTGTTCATGTGTCTGGGGAGGGGTGTAAGTACATGTATGTGTGGGGGGTGTATGTACATGTGTGTGTGGCATGTTGTATGTTTGCATGTATGTATGCGGTATGTATTGTGATGTTTGTGTGTGTATGTGTGTGTGTTCTGGTGTGTATTCATAGTGTGGTGTGTGCGTGTGTGATGTGGTTTTATTAGTGTGTGCATGTGTGGTATGGTGTGTGAGTATGTGTTGTGAAGTGTGTGTGTGTGTGTGTGTGTGTGTGTGTGTGTGTGTGTGTGTGATATGGTTTTATTAGTGTGTACATGTGTGGTATGGTGTGTGAGTATGTGTTGTGTTGTAAAGTGTGTGTGTGTGTGTGTGTGTGTGTGTGTGTGTACATGTGTGTGCTGTGGTGTGTGCATGCGTGGTGTGATATGGTGTGCATGTTTACGTTATAGTGTGTGTGTGTGTGTGTGTGTGTGTGTGTGTGTGTGTGTGTGTGTGTGTTATGGTGTATATGTAATATGTTCAAGTGAGTGTGCCCATGTGTGCCTAGAAGTTGGATGAAAAGAAGGTAGAGGTTGGGGCCCTGCTCTATCACTCTTTGCCATAGTCCCTTGAGAACGTGTCTCCCACACACATGGAGATAGGCTGGTGACCAGCTGTCCTGTTGTATCTGCCTCCCAGCAGCTGGGGTTACAGGTGTAGGCAAGTATACACAGCTTTCTAAGTGGTTCTGGGTCTCTCAGTCAGAGTTCTCATGGTTGCACAGTAAATGCTTTTACCCGCTGAGCTGTCTCTCCTCACCCCATAACTGGCTCCCATACCATAAGGTGCACAGAAAATTGCTTTGTAGATTTCTCTTCATATTTTAAAGGAAACCTTAAAAGAAAAACTGAATGTATTACATGTATTTAAGCACAGATATGAATGTGTAAATATTAGTGACTTATTACAGTCAGACACATTTAAAAGTTAGTTTTCTAGATCATGTTTTTATACTTTTTTCTTTTCTTTTTTATTTACATATGGACTGGTTTCCCCTCCCTCCTCTCCCCCTGCACACTCCCACCCCCAGCAACTCCACCACCCCCACCCCTTGCTTCCCATCTACCCCTCCTCTTCCACTCCTCTCCATTTCCATCCTCCATTCAGGAAGGGGCGGGCCTCCCATGACCTTACAAAGCATGGCACATCAGGTTGAGGCAGGACCACGCTCCTCCCATTTTAAGGCTGGACAAGGCAATACAGCATAGGAAACAGGCTCTCAAAAGCCAGCTAAGTGCCAGGGACAGGTCCTGATCTTGCTACACAACTGTCATGCAGAGGGCCTAGATCAGACCCAAGGAGGCACCCTAACTTTTGGTCCGGAGTTCGTGAGCTCCCAAGTATAGTGGGAAATTACCAATACAGAGCCAAGTGGAAATATATGGGTATTTAATAGGGAAAAGCCTTACTTACAGAGCAACCTAGCCAGCTGGCGTGGCAGTGTTCTGTACACAAGCCCAAAAAGTGAAACCAAAAGAGAAACAAGGTCCCCTTCCAGCATCACTCTACGTCACCCTGACCACGCCCTCACAGGCGTGGTCAGGCATACCTGTAGCCAGCCCCCAAGTAGGCGTGGCTACAACTTCCCCTACAATTCCCCTTTTAGTCTAAAAGAGGATTAAAACTTAACAGTGTAAAGTATTCAAAATTAACAATCATAAAGGTAAAATATAAGAAGATACAAGAATCTGCTTATGTCACATCCTAACTATCTATGTTAACTAAACCCTAAAGTCATCTGAGAGAGGTGTCCAAGCCTGAACACCTCCTTCCAATCCCAACCATAAACAATAGGAAACTATCCCTAACTAAGGGTATTTAATAGGGAAAAGCCTTACTTACAGAGCAACCTAGCCAGCGGATGTGTCAGCGGTCTGTACGCAAGCCCAAAAAGTAAAACCAAAAGAGAAACAAGGTCCCCTTCCAGCATCACTCTACGTCACCCTGACCACGCCCTCACAAGCATGGTCAGGCATACCTGTAGCCAGCCCCTAAGTAGGCGTGGCTACAGCTTCCCCTACACCCAAGAGCTCAGGTTAGCTGTCTCTGTGGGTTCCCCCATCATGACCCATGCCCTAGACTCCTACAATCCCTCCTCCCTTTCTTCAGCAAGACTCCTGATCTCAACCCAGTGCTTGGCTGTGTATCTCTGCATCTGCTTCTATCAGTTCCTGAATAGAGTATCTCTGACGACAATTAGGGTGGTCACCAATCGGATTTCATAGGAAGGGCAGTTCAGGCACCCTCTCCACTATTGCTAGGAGTCTTAGCTGGGGTCATCCTTGCAAATTCCTGGGGGGTCTAGCTCGATTTTTAAGATGATTCAAAAGGTGTGACATCAGTGTTGTGCTCAAGGCTTCCTTCTCTCAGAACATAAATCTAGACAGATGTCGATATGAACAAGAAAGTAATTATGGGATTCAAGGAGCTTTCAGTTTTTAAAAGATTCATTAAAAATTGCTTTGTTTTGTTGTAATGTGGATGTTTGTGTGTCTGCCGTGTGTGGCATGTATACATGAGTACAGTGCCCAGAGGGCGGAAGAGGAAGTCTGGTCCCCTGGAACTTGAGTCACAGGCAGCTTTAAGCCACCTGAGATGGGTACTGGGAACCACACAGGTCCTCTGCTGAGCAGCAAGTGCTCTTATTCACTAAGCTGTGTCTACAGTCTAATATCCTAGCTTTCAAATTTCCAGGTATTAGAATTGCTGTGGAGAGTGTATGATGATTCAAAATAGGATCTTAAGAATCAAAATAGGGTATTAAAAATGCTGATCTCTTCTCTTACTAATATTGTTCATATATTTATTTTTATTTGCTAAGATTTACAAATAATGCCTCTCATTCTCTCACTTTCTCTCCACTGAAAATTCAGTGACTATTATGGAACTGTTTCATTAACCAGACTGCTCAGTGTTGTGGAATATTACTTCAACTATGTAAAGGTGTGTTACATTTGTTTATGCTGTGGAATATCACTTTAACTATGTAAAGGTGTGTTACATTTGTTTATACTGTGGAATATCACTAACTATGTAAAGGTGTGTTACACTTGTTTATGTTGCATTTGTTTAATTATATAAAGATGAATTGCTGTTTTACCTTGCCTGTCTAAGGTACCTAACTGGTCTAATAAAAAGCTAAAACAGCCAATATCTGGGCAGTAGAGGGATAGCTGGGACTGGTGAGCAGAGAGAATAAGTAAGAGAAGTAATCTAGGCTGATGGGGGAAGAACAAGGGAGAAAGACAGAGAGATGCCAAGAGGCAGCTAACCAGGCAGCTGCCAGACAGCCAGACATGCAGAATGAAAGGAAAGTAAAAATCCCAGAGGCAAAACTTATATTAATGTAGAGAAACAGGTTAATATAAGTTACAAGACTTAGTGGGACAAGTATAAGATAAGGCCAAGCATTCATAATTAGAAATAAGTCTCTGTGTCATGATTTGGGAGCTGGCAGTCAGTCCAAGAAAGCCTGCTTCAGCTCAATGTACTTTAGATAGAAGAACCTAGTTAAATACTCTATTTAAATCTTTGGAACCCTTATTTCCATGGCAGTGACTGGCTAGGAGGGCTTTGTGTGCTTCCCAGTCTCTCAGATTGTCTCCCAGTGAGTACTCTCTTTTAGGCCACTTGTTGAAGAAGCAGCCCCAAGATTCTTTCAAAAATGCTTCAGGAACATCATTAATCTTCAGATTTACTACATCTAGTCTGTCTCCAACTTCTAACAAAAAGTGAAGGCTCTATACTAGATCTGAGGCTGTCGTTCTACTACATGACTTTGAGAACATGAGTGACAGTGACAGAGAGGCAAAATGGGGGCCAGGACAGATTATCTACATAAAATCAGATGTAAATCTCTTGTGCAAACGTGGCTAGTTCTCTCTGAAAATCCACTTCTTAAATACGTGCAACCACAGTACACAGATCCCACACATTCATGCAGACATCCATGGGCAGGGCACATTCCTAATTTAGTTTTAAAAGAAGCATTGGGTGACTTTACAGGCCGCATAACAGATAGGGCAGTTTATTATTTTGGAGCAGGTAGCACAGAGCTTGAAATTTCCATCTTTTCATGATTTCCGTAAAGACAAAGTATGCCCTATGTGTATCTTACAGTGACTTGGAGTCTAGCCAAAAGACACAGGGCTCCAGTTCCGAGGGTTAAATCATCACATACTATCAACCCCAACAACACACTGATTCACACTATTTGCCCTGAAAGCAGCTAAGAAACTCTAGCAAAGCTGGGTAGAACAAACACGCCATTGTTTTTAGCCAAGTAAAAAAAATGTGTGATCTTAGTTTCTTGAGGGTCTCCGAAGTATGTGTGCAAACCAAATCAGCATCAGATTATGAAAAGACTTCCTCAACAATGGGTCATTGAGCTGTATTGGATGTACATTTCTGGCCACCTATCTCAAATATTCACTGTTTTATTTTTTACAAAATTGTAAAAGTAGCAGAAAAGAGACTCCCAAGCTAGCAAATCCTTAACTCCAAAAATAAGCTAAAGGCTGAAAAGATACAGCTTGGTTTCTGTAAATACGTTACAAATTTGAATTTATGATTAAATAAAAGTCAGTCTTGTTCAGACTGAGAAGCCTTGGCTTTATAACTGTTTTTCTTAAGTCTGAGAACAGGGGAGTAACTGAAACATGCTACAGCCACAAGCAGCTGATAGAAATCAAATAAAGGGAAGCAGTAAAAACTGCACGGAGAGCGGCTTCCCACCAGCCTGCTGCTCTTGCAGAGGGCCCACGGGCAGTTCCCAGCATCCATAGTGGCAGTGCCAACCACCTATAACTCTAAAGCCAGGTGAACTGAGGCCTCTGGCCTCTAAGGAGATCTACATTCCCGAGCATATACCCACGCAGAGATACACACTCATACACATAAGTAAAAATAAAAACAAAGCTTTCTTTTAAAAGACATGAGCTATTGGTTTTGGTATTAGCTGACGAGAACCTTCTTTTCCCATGATTTTAAAACCACACTTGATACTCCATGATCATTTAAGCTCACAATCATGCAAACCAAAAGAGTCAGATATCTTCATTCTATATTAAAGAACATGAATGGAGTGACAGCTTCTAAAATGCATAACATCCTAAATTACGATGTTATGAGGACTGAAAGACAGTTGGATCAAGCCACCTGAGTGCCTTAACAGTGATCACATGTTCAGTGTAACAGGCAGGCAGAGGGAGATCTGAGACAAGAATAAAAATCATGTGACAAAGAAAGAGTCAGCCATAATGGATGTCCCACCTCTGGCACTGAAGACATAAGAATGCAAACATAAGCCAAGGGAAGATGGCAGCTCTTCATGCTGGACCAAGCAAGGACTTTGATTCTGTCCTAGAGCCTGTGGAGGATAACAGCCCAGGGCATACTGACATCAGCCAAACCATTTCAGACATCTTACCTCCAGAAGATTCCCAGTGAGGAAATCTTCCTGTTGCTTCAAGTCCCCAAGTGTGTGACGGTTAATTTATAGTCTCCCTTGGAAAGATGTCTAAAAACACAGAAAAATATGCTTAACGCCAGTAATCCTGAGGGAGCTGCAGAGTAGAACCACAAGGGGGTATCATGCACACTGACTGACTGGAGTGGCTAATACTGCCAGAGGCAGGGAATAGATAAGGAATAAACCAACCAATCATGAAGAAGTGGGCTACTGTGGGACACAACCTAGTAGTTCCTTGAAAACGTAAACATATCCTGCAAACCCAGTCATCGAAATCCTATGTAGCTACCCAAGAGAAACAAAGTGAACTTTGGTGCAGGACTTCTATGAGCTTACTGCAGTTTCCTGTACAGTAGGTGGATACCAGAGTTGTTCAAATGCACACAATTTGAGGAAAGGGGGGAAATGGGCTGAGGTATGTCTACACTGTGGAATGAAGCTCAGAAAAGGGAAGGAATGAGCTCATGAAATATGAAAATCAAGGGTGAACAGGAAGAGTAAAAGAACACAAGCAGAGAAAAACACACACACACACAAGCAGTGATGACGTCATTTGTATAAACCTTCAGAAAACGGTACCTAGCGGTGACAGAAACAAGGAAGCTGCTGCCTGGAGGAGAAAGCAACCAGAGGAAGAGGGATGTGGGGAACTTTGTCAAATGAGACACAGTTTCACAAATGACATGAGTCAAACCTATGATTGTGTTCATATGCAGTTTATTGCATGTAGATTAAACTGCAATAAAACTGTCACAAATGGTATGTGCTTTAATGATCAATTTCAGCTTAAGAGGTAAGAACTGAACTCTGCAGGAATGGAACGTTAAACTTTAAGGCCTTACATTTCACAAATCATATAAATTCCCAAAACCTAACTTTGTGGCTAAGCACATTCATGCATCTGACCTACAGTCTAGTTGTCAATGTAACAGTCTATATCTCAATGAACTCATCTTGTGAAATACTGCCCTAAGTGTAGCATATGCTAATTTATGTGCCATTTGGGGATTTTGATTTTGAACCTACTTTAGGGTGAAATAAAAACTGGCTCACTTCAATAGAAAAGGTGTGTGTGTGTGTGTGTGTGTGTGTGTGTGTGTGTGTGTGTGACTCTCTACATAAGACAAAGTGTGATTAAGTATGGAGAAACAGTCCTTTTGTTTTATCCTTTTATTCTACTGATCATGTAAACAGCACAATACTAAACAGAAAGATAGACTCTCAGGAAAGTTTCATATAAAACATAATCATTGAAAATATTTAAGTCACAAATGGAAAGTAGAAACAAAATTCACAGTCGTCTTGGGGTTAACGTGGAGCCAAAATAGATTTTCTTGTTTGTTGTGTGGCATGAAAATGAGTAAAAAGATAAAACAAAAGGACCTCTCTTATATCGTTTCCTGTTTTTCAGTCTTATTTGTAGAGAGCAACCCTTTCTCCAATACTCTATCACGCTAGGTTGAGTCTGGAAGTCTACTGGATGTACCTAGGCCTGACCTGAGCTTTAAACCAAACTTACACAGCTGCAAAACACTGATTAAACTCAAATAGGCAGTACATCAAACATTTGGACCATTTGTGTAGACAGAGTCTTCAAAGGACGCCCTTAATATATCTTTAAAATGAGCAAACATGAATCCATTGACCTAATTATAAATTGAAAATTTTTCCACTGTCCAGTTACTTCACCAATCATAACTCTAACCATAAACGCAACCTAATTTGTGTACAATTTGCAAACCCACTGATGCATTCCAACACTCATCAACAAGGGCCCTGCTGAAGATGCTGCCCTGCTTTCCCTGGTCATGCAGATCTGGAAAAGCTGAGTCATGGCATCCTTTGTCAGGAAGCTCAAGAGAGCCCAGAAACAAAATCAAGGATTCCTTCTATCTGGTGGCAGAGGCCTTCAAACAGGACTGAAGCTGCCAGCAGCCATATTCCCAATATGGAAATAAGAGCAACAAGGAAGCCAGATGACTAGTCCAGAAGACTAGTCACATTTTCTTTGCCATTTATGTCTTACTACCTTGACGCTTTTTTCAAAGTGAAGCTGCCAAACCTTTATTGGGTTCTGTGAGTGAAAACTGTTTGCTTCAGTTAGTTCCCACTATAGTTTTGTTTTTGGTTTTTTTTTTTTTTTTGAGATTTGAGTTGCACATTAAACAAAAAACTTATTCTTTGAAAATGTCATACATGTATGCAATGTATTTTGATTATATCCACCCCAACTACCTCCCTCCAGCTGCCTTCTGGGCCATCCCAATCTGCCTCCCTCAAGATTTCATGTCTTCCTTTTAAAATTATTATTACCAGTAGTAGTAGTGAAAGACCCCCGAAGAGGTACTTTCGTAGAGGGAGACCCACACACCCAGGAATCAGCGAGGCCACGAACTGGATGCAAAAAACAAGAAGCTTTATTGGAGACGCGGGTACCCGGGGCGACTTAGCTTCTGTGTGGCTAAGCGCCCCGAGCCAAGGGAAAGGGGTCCTTATATAGGGAAAAAGGCGCAAGCTAGGAGCAGGGATTCTATTGGATAATTCTAATGAGGCATTATACAGAGCTATTCCCATTGGTCAATGTATATGAGGCGCTATACAGGGTTATTCAAATGAGGCAAAGTACAGAGTTATTCAAATGAGGTGAAACACAGAGTCTTTCAAATGAGGCGAAATACAGAATCATTTCCATTGGATGGTTCAAATGAGACACAGAGCCATTCCAGATCAGCATATTCTCAAGGTCTGGTGTCTGGTACAGCAGACTCAATTCCCCCCCCTTTCCTGATGGCTGACCTTGGGGGCGGAGACCTTGGGACGGAGTGTTTCTCTTCGGGCGGGGGCTCAGGGGCAGAGCTCCAGGCCGGCTCACTCGGTGTTTGTTCTCGTGCTGACCCACCTGGTGCTCGCCCTCGTGCCAGCCCACCCGGTGCTCGTTCTCGGGCTGGCCCACCTGGTGCTCATTCTCGGGCCGGCCCACCCGGTGCTTGTTCTCGGGCCGGCCCCACCCGGTGCTTGTTCTCGGGCCGGGCGGGGAAAGGCCACCGGGGGTGGGGATCGGGGAAGCCGCCGACAGGAGGAAGAGGAGACAAACTTGAGAAAGAAAGGGCTAAGGGACAGGGGTCTTTCATTCCCCCATTTCTCTTGTAACTGAATGGAATCTTTCATTCAGAGGTCTCTGGATACTCTGGATCTATTTGCTTTAGCTGATGATATTGTTGAGTTAAGACTAAGGCCTGTACAACAGATAGTCGTTCTCTGATGAATTGAGTCAGTTTGTTCAGAATGCAGGGACCAAATATGAGGATCAAAAATAGAATAACCAGAGGTCCCATGAGCGTGGATATAAGGGTAGTCAACCAGGGGGACTTAGCGAACCATCCTTCGAACCATCCTTGTTGAGACTCAAATAGCTGTTGCCTCTGTTTTAGCCTCTCCCTAAGTTTGGCCATGCTATCCCTAACTATTCCTGTATGATCTGCATAAAAGCAGCATTCTTCCTTGAGGGCAGCACATAGCCCCCCTTCCTGTAAAAATAATAAATCTAATCCTCGTCTGTTTTGCAGGACCACCTCAGAGAGTGATGTTAAGGATTTCTCGAGTGCACTGACTGACTCTTCTAGGACCTGGATATCCGTGTGCATGGCTTGTTGTAGAAGCTTAAAATGATTAATTCCCTGTAGGGCAACGGTTCCGGTCCCTATGCCGGCTGCTATGCCCCCCACTGTTATTCCTCCTAATAATAGGGCCACGGTAAAGGATATTGGCTCCCTCTTATATCGGGTTGATTTCTCTAGTACGCTGTAAACATATTCAGGTTGGTGGTATGTGACTTTGGGCCAAAGTTCTATCAATATACAAAAGTCAATGGTGGTGTTGAGAACAGTGGTAGAGACACAGGGAGTCAACCCAGTACTGCAAGCCCAATAAGTTCCATAAGGGGCAACAAGGTATCGGCTGTCCTGAGATAATGGCTCTACTTGGTTACATAATTCTTGATGTGAGGAAGGAATCCTGCCTATGCATAGCCCCTTTCCTGAGACCTCAGATATTGTGAGCTTGTGCTGCATAGCAGCTCCGCAACTGGTAGGTGCTGAGGTCTGGTTGGAGTAGTTGCCCAGTATTGCCACGCCTTCATAATATGGGGGCCGGGAAACTAGGCATAACCAGCATTCCTGAGTCTTGTTGGGGTCTGAAAAATTTAAGGCTTGGTAAACTCCTTGGATTAATTGTAATAATCTATCTCTGGTACCTGGAGGGTCTCTGGTTATCTCGATGTTTAGGGCATCTGGGGTGGGGGAGAAGGTGACAGCACCTGGTGTAGGAGTGATAGCTTTAGGAACGGTAGGGGGTTTAGGGACTTGAAAATGGGTTGGGGATCTCTGGTCCGCTATTACTATGTTTGGCCCGACTGATTGTTGGCTTAGGGGAGTAATTTGTCTGTACAGGGAGAATAAAGTCACCGGATCTTTCCCTGCTCGGTGCAGCCTGAGTCCCCAGACCTTAGGACTATCCCAAGTAGTTCTTTTTCCAGCATCTGTGAACCTTAGGATGAGAGGGTTGCATTTTCCTCCGGGGGTGGCGCCTTGAAAACCTCCCCCTCCGGCACTATCATAACAAGGTCCGCAGGCTCTTTGCCCACATCTCCATGGTCCTTTCCCTGCGTACCCTGGGATCTCCCTCCGTTTGAGAGTGATGAAATCCCAAGAGGAAGAGGGTTTCCAGTAAGCCTCCCCTGTGGTTTCACATCCCCATCTTGCACAGTACCCTTCCTGCGGCCCCCCGCAGCCATGAGTTGGTTTATGGCCGGGGCAAACATAAAAATCCTTGCTTCTTGTTCCTATCCTTCCCCCAGGGTGGTGGCATCCGTACCCTGGGAATGGTTCCTGGTCAGAGGGATCCCAATCAGACCCTACTAAGTCACATAGGTCGACATAGAGAGGAGGGAACCCATCATGTAGAGTCCCTATATAAGTGCTGAGGTTGGCTATTTCCCCGGTCCCTAGATTGGCTATTTTCCAGGTGATATTATAAACCCTGTGGGGGTTAGTTGCTACATGGGGGGTAAACAGACAACCAATCAACAGGAGGGTGTACGAGAGAGTCTTATCTTTAAAGGATTTTGAGTGCGGTGTGCGGTCCATTCTGATGCAGTGGCTGAATCGGTGGGTCGGGCTGGCTTTACATGTGAAGCATGTATCCAAGCTGCAATGCCGTCTACCTTGAGTGCGGTGGGAGTGGTAAGCAAAACGATGTAGGGTCCCTTCCAGCGGGGTTCAAGGTTCTTGGCCTGGTGACGCCGGACCCAAACAGTGTCCCCGATCTGGTAGGAATGGGGGATGGTGGGATGGTCCCTCTGGTCTTTATAAGCTTGAGCAAGGGGTTTCCAGACCTCCCGTTGTACTAGTTGGAGGGCCTGTAAATGAGCTTGGAGAGAAGGGGAGTTAGCAAAATCTGAGACATCTTGATCAAGAAAGTTAATGATAGGAGTAGGTACTCCATACAGGATCTCAAAGGGTGTGAGCCCATGTGGTCCAGGGGTATTACGAGCGCGGTAGAGTGCTAGGGGGAGTAGGAGGACCCAGTCTCTAGTGCCAGTTGCAAGCGACAATTTTGTTAAAGTCTCCTTGATTGTTCTATTCATCCTTTCTACCTGTCCTGAACTTTGGGGTCTATAAGCACAATGTAATTTCCAATCAATCCCCAACAAGGTGGCCACTGACTGACTTACCTGGGAGACGAAGGCGGGCCCATTGTCTGTTCCCAATACCTGAGGCATCCCATAACGGGGAAAGATTTCTTCAAGCAATTTCTTAGTAACGATCTTGGCTGTTTCATGTTTAGTAGGGAAGGCTTCAACCCATCCTGAAAAGGTGTCTACAAAAATTAATAGATACTTGTATCCATATTTTCCTGGTTTAATCTCAGTGAAATCTATCTCCCAATGTGTTCCGGGCCGGTAGCCTCTGACCCGGTTCCCGGGAGGAAGCTTCAGTCTGGATGCGTTGACTCGGGCGCACGCATCACATTGCTCAGTTACCTGTTTTAGAATATCGTTCTTCCCCAAAAGGAAATTGAATTCCTCTTCTCGTTCGAGGAGCTCCCGCATCTTCTTGGAGCTCAGATGTGTCATCTTATGTAAAAATGTCACTAGGTACTTGGTTACCCGGTAGGGGATGACAGTCTTTCCTTCATAAGTCCAATCCCCGTTTGGTTCCTTTGCGGCTCCCAATTTCTCTAGGGTTTGGATGTCTCTTTGTTCATAGTCCCATGAGGGGAAGGGATGGTCGTTGGTGGGCTCTAGAGCCAGGAGGTTAGTGGTGTCTGTGGTCAGGGCCGCCTCTCGGGCAGCCAAGTCTGCCCTTCGATTGCCCCTTGCTTCGAAAGAATCCCCTTTTTGGTGTCCAGGGCAATGTATGATACTTAAGGCAGCGGGCAGATGAAGAGCCCTTAAGAGAGCGAGGATTTCCTCCTTATTTTTAATGTCTTTCCCTTCGGAGGTAAGCAGCCCCCTCCGTCTGTAAATTTCTCCATGTATATGGGCAGTGGCGAAGGCATAACGACTGTCTGTATACACGGTGAGCCTCTTACCTTCTGCCAATTTTAGAGCCTGCGTGAGTGCTATGAGTTCTGCCCTCTGTGCGGAAGTTCCAGGGGGGAGTGCCTGGGCCCAGACGACCTGATTCTCTGTGGTGACTGCCGCGCCCGCCCTTCGTTCTCCTTGATGCAAAAAGCTGCTTCCATCCGTGAACCAGATGTGGTCCGGGCTAGGTAGAGGCTGGTCAGTCAGGTCGGATCTCGCTCCATGGGCCTCGGCCAATACCTGTAAGCAATCATGAGCCTCGGGCTCCCCAGGGAGGGGGAGCAGGGTGGCTGGGTTCAGAGTCACCAAAGGCCCGAAGTGGACCCGGTCTTTGTCTAACAGCATAGTCTGGTAATGAGTCATTCGGGCATTAGTAAGCCATCTGTCTGGAGGCTGTCTGATGACTGCCTCTACTGCATGAGGGGCATGTATGGTCAAAGGCTGCCCCAAGGTTAGCTTGTGAGAATCTTTTACCAGCAGGGCTATAGCGGCAATCATTCGAAGGCAGGGTGGCCATCCCGATGCCACAGGATCCAATTTCTTGGAGAGGTATGCAGTGGGCCTTCTCCAAGGCCCCAGTTTTTGGGTGAGGACTCCCTTAGCATAGCCCTCTTTCTCATCTATAAAAAGTTCAAATGGCTTAGCTAAGTCCGGTAGACCCAGGGCTGGTGATTCAAGGAGAGCCTTTTTGATGTCGGTGAAGGCTTTCTTTTGGGGCTCTTCCCATTTAAAAGCAACCCCTGGCCGAGTGAGGGGGTAGAGGGGAGCCGCCATTTCGGCAAACCCAGGGATCCATAGGCGGCAGAAGCCTGCCGTTCCCAAGAATTCTCTCAGTTGGCGGGGATTTTGTGGGGTGGGAATGTCTAAGATGGCTCGCATACGGGCTTCCGTTAGCCATCGACGTCCATCCTTTATCTTGTATCCTAAATAGGTCACCTGTTTCTGACATATCTGGGCCTTCTTGGCGGATGCCCGGTACCCTAGGCTCCCAAGAGTCTGGAGGAGGGCTTGAGTGCCTTCCTTGCATTCCCCTTTGGTTTTGGCTGCCAGGAGAATGTCATCTACATATTGTAAGAGGATTAGAGTGGGGTACCTAACCCGGAATTCTGCCAGGTCCTGATGTAAAGCTTCATCAAAAAGGGTAGGGCTGTTCTTAAACCCTTGAGGTAGCCTAGTCCAAGTCAGCTGCCCAGAGATTCCAAGGGCCGCGTCCTGCCATTCAAAGGCAAATATAGGCTGGCTGGTGGGATGCAGGCGGAGGCAGAAGAAAGCGTCTTTAAGATCTAAGACTGTGTACCAGGTATAGTTAGGTGGCAATCCACTCAGCAAATTGTAAGGGTTGGGGACAGTAGGGTGTATGTCCTCTATCCTTTTATTGACTTCTCTCAGGTCCTGCACTGGCCGGTAGTCATTAGTTCCCGGCTTCCTAACGGGTAGCAAGGGTGTATTCCAAGGAGATTTACAGGGCACCAGAATCCCTTGTTCAAGTAACCTTTTAATATGTGGCCAAATTCCTTCGCGGGCTTCTTTAGGCATTGGATACTGTCTGACGGATGCAGGAAGGATGGCAGCTTTTAAGGTTACTATAATTGGGGCCTGGTTAATGGCAAGGCCCATTCCTCCTGTTTCAGCCCAGGCTTGGGGAAATTCCGCAAGCCAGTGATCAAGGGTTTCCTGATTGTTCGAATTAGTCCTCTTTTCATGGAGTCTATATTCATCTTCTATGGACATTGTCAAGATGGTAAGGGGAATTCCCTCTGGCCCTGTGACTTTGACTTCTGACCTCTCAAAGTGTATTTGAGCTTTTAATTTGGTCAATAGGTCCCGTCCTAGTAAGGGGTAGGGGCAATCTGGCACATGGAGGAAAGAATGCATAACCTTACCGGTTGCGAGCTGGAGCTGCCGATTTGTAGTCCAATGGTACTGCTTTCCGCCTGTAGCTCCCTGTACCCATGCAGTCCGGTGACTCAGGGGTCCGGGTGACCGATTCAGAACGGAATGTTGTGCCCCTGTATCGACTAGGAAGGTGACCGGATGCCCCCCGACTTGCAGTGTTATCCTGGGCTCAGGGGGGGGCTCCTGGCCCCGACTCCTCTAATCTTCTAGGTTCAGGAGGTCAGAAACCCTTGGCGGTGGAAGCTTGGCCCAGGGGTTCTTAGGGCATTCTCTTGCCCAATGTCTTTTTTCTTTACAGTAAGCACATTGGTCCCTGTCCAGGTGGGGCCCCCTTCTGTCATCCCTCTGTCTATTCTGTCTCTGGCCTGTCACTACTGTGGCCAATAACCTGCTCATTTCTTTATTCCGCTTACGGTCTCTCGCAACCTCTTTTTCCTCAGCTTCCTGTCTTAGTCTTTCCTCTCTCTCCTGGGTTTCCTTCCTCCAACGTTCTTCTCTTTCTGTCTGTGTTTCCCTCTTATTAAAAATACGTTCTGCTTCCTTCAACAAATCTTGGAGTGTATATCCCTGTAGATTTTCTAGCCTTTGAAGCTTGTTTCTTATGTCCGGGGCTGATTGCCAAATAAAGGACATAGAAACGTTGGTGGCCTGACCTGGATCTTCCGGATTATAGGGAGTATACATCCTGTACGCTTCTTTCAATCTCTCTAGAAAAGCGGCAGGTGATTCCTCCGCACCCTGTATTATCTGCTTCACCTGGGCCAAATTAGTGGGTCTGCGTCCTGCCCCCCGGAGTCCCGCTACCAGCAACTGGCGATAGAGACGCAGGTGGGTCCTACCTGCTTCGGTGGTAAAATCCCATTCAGGTCTTTCAAGAGGGCAAGCCGCATCAATTTCATTGGGTAGCTGGGTGGGCTGCCCGTTTACTCCTGGGACATTTTTTCGTGCTTCTAGTAGCACGCGCTGTTTCTCCTCCGAGGTTAAGAGGACCTGCAAAAGCTGCTGACAATCATCCCAGGTGGGTTGGTGAGTCGTGAGTACCGACTCTATGAGAGATGTCAGCCTCACGGGGTCTGCAGAAAAAGAAGGATTATTATTTTTCCAGTTATAGAGGTCCAAGGCTGAGAATGGCCAATACTGAGGTTGGCCGTTCAGTCCAGTTCGGAGGGGCAAAGTGGTTGAATCTGGAACGGGCTGCTCCCTGCGACCTCTCAGTCGATAAGCCATTGGTGAAGGGTCAGGGGCCGCTTCCGCCAAGGCAGCGGCGGAGTCCGCTTCTGCCTCTGGTGGGGGCGGCAGTGGCGGATATGGCGGGGGCTCCTCCGTTAATAGATCAACCAACTGGTCTTCTCCCGGGGGGAGTACCTTAGGTGTCTTCTTTTCTTTAGCCTTAGTGTCTTTCACCACGGTAGGGTAAAGGTTGGAATGGGAAGGGGGGTTGGGAGGAATCAAAGGAGTGGGAGGTGTAGGGGCCGAAGGAATGGGTCGGTTGGAGCGGTTAGAGGGGGGAAGGAGAGAGGGGCCCTTGGGATGTAAGAAAGGACGTACCCAGGGAGGGGGGTCCTGAACCAAAGCCTCCCAAGTGACGATATAAGCCACTTGATCGGGATGCCCGTGTGGTCCAGGATCCATAATCTTCTCTTTTACCTGGAATATAGTCTGGGGGTTAAAGGTACCATCTCGCGGCCAGCCTACGTCAAAGGTCGGCCATTCTGAAGAACAAAGAGTAATCCATTTGCGTTTACGCACATTAACAGATTGGTTATGAGCATATTCCTGTACATCTCTCCAGTGCGAGAGTGTTAGGGACAAAGGAGTGGTGACAGTTTGCCCCATAGTTTCTAGGCTTAGGAGGACACAAATGACAGCTACAAGACAAAGACCGAATAACACAGAACAGACTTTCGCAGCGCGGTTTCGACAGAGAGTCGACAGAAGGAATTGAGAGGGGGTCGAGGAAGGGGGCCCTCCTTCCTCGTCCCCAGTAAAGATTGCAAATCCCTCAAGCCGAGGGCCTTCTCCAAAGAGACTGGGAAAATGTCCAGTCATAGATCTAAGTTCAAAGTACAAATCTCTCACCCTGAGGGCTTCCCAAGTTCAAAATACAAATCCCTCACCCTGAGGGCTTCCCAAGTTCAAAATACAAATCCCTCACCCTGAGGGCTTCAAACGCTACCAGGACGTCTCCTGGAGCCGCGGTCGGGAGTCCGAGCTCGTCAGCTCCTCTCGGATCCGCCAAATACAAATGTACACAGCTGTATACTACAAACGCAAGCGCAGTTCACAAGACGGACTCAGACCAGACAAGACAAAACAGCGGATCCGCACAACACTTACCTCCCAGACGTGGGTCGGTGGTCCCTGAGGGGGGTCTCTAATCCCGGACGAGCCCCCAAATGAAAGACCCCCGAAGAGGTACTTTCGTAGAGGGAGACCCACACACCCAGGAATCAGCGAGGCCACGAACTGGATGCAAAAAACAAGAGGCTTTATTGGAGACGCGGGTACCCGGGGCGACTTAGCTTCTGTGTGGCTAAGCGCCCCGAGCCAAGGGAAAGGGGTCCTTATATAGGGAAAAAGGCGCAAGCTAGGAGCAGGGATTCGATTGGATAATTCTAATGAGGCATTATACAGAGCTATTCCCATTGGTCAATGTATATGAGGCGCTATACAGGGTTATTCAAATGAGGCAAAGTACAGAGTTATTCAAATGAGGTGAAACACAGAGTCTTTCAAATGAGGCGAAATACAGAATCATTTCCATTGGATGGTTCAAATGAGACACAGAGCCATTCCAGATCAGCATATTCTCAAGGTCTGGTGTCTGGTACAGCAGACTCAATTCCCCCCCCTTTCCTGATGGCTGACCTTGGGGGCGGAGACCTTGGGACGGAGTGTTTCTCTTCGGGCGGGGCGGGGGCTCAGGGGCAGAGCTCCAGGCCGGCTCACTCGGTGTTTGTTCTCGTGCTGACCCACCTGGTGCTCGCCCTCGTGCCAGCCCACCCGGTGCTCGTTCTCGGGCCGGGCGGGGAAAGGCCACCGGGGGTGGGGATCGGGGAAGCCGCCGACAGGAGGAAGAGGAGACAAACTTGAGAAAGAAAGGGCTAAGGGACAGGGGTCTTTCAGTAGTAGTATCACTAACCCCTGAATCCAGTCAACATTGACCATATGTGTATGGGCCATGGGGCTGATCATTGGGTGTGGGCAGGATACCACCAGCCATATCAACAAATAAAAGTGACTTTTGCTCAGCAGCCACCGGCTTTTCAATAGCTCTTGCATTAGGGGTGTGGCCTCAGGACTGCCTGCCTTAAGCATGTTACAGTGTTGACTGCCTTGATCTTGTGTAGGCCCCATGCAGGCAACCAGAGCTACTGTGAGTTGATGTGCACAACGACCATGCCAGGTCCAGAGGACAGCATTTCACAGTTCTCCTAAACATCCTTACACATTTTGTTGTGGAAGAAAAAAAATGTAATAGCAATGAGTGATTCCTTCTCTAAAGTATGAAATAAAATAGTGTATCTCGGATTGGGACTGTAGCTCAGTAGCTGAGTGCTTATTCAACATCTGCAAGGCCCTAGGCTCAACCTTCAGTTGCACAGAAAGAAAAGAATGCACACTGAGACGGCTGTGTGTCAACTCACTATGATAATGGCGTTATGAGGTGAGAATACAGAGAGATGTTAACGTAGGAGGACTCAACAGCCAGAATCATGTCAAGTGCCCCACTAACGAGAAAAGGATGTTTAGATACCGTAAGATCTGCAACTAAAATGAATTTCAGATGTCTAAGAAATGTTAACTGAAAAAGCAAATTGAAAGGCACGTGTTTCTATTAGGATATGGCATGTTTTTATGTGCATTAGACTGTACATAGAAATAAGTTTGGTTTGAATTTGAACATTGAAAAAACAAGACAAGACAGAGCTGAGACTGTACCTCAGGCTTTGAACACTTGCATAGAATGCACAAGAAAACCTGGGTTTGATCTCCAGCGTTACACACACACACACACACACACACACACACACACACACACACACAGGTGGGGAGAGAGAAGGAGGTGGGGGCAATAGAGACATAAGGCAATGGATAAAGGTCCTTGATGATGTTTTCTGAAATGATAAATGTGCTGAGAAGTTGGCTCAGTCGGTACAGCCCTTGCCACATAAGAATGATAACCTGAGTTTGGATCTTCAGCATCCACTTAAAAGCCAGGCAGGCATGATAACACACACTTGTCACCCAGAGCTGAGGAGAAAAGACAGGCAGGTCCCCAGGGCCCACTGGCCAGTCAGCCTACTAAAATTGGTGGGCTTCATGTTCAACGAGATACCCTGTCTCTAAATAATATGAGCAGAGCAACTGTAGATGACTCCTGGTGCCTACATATGACCTATACACACACAAGTACATATGCTTCCACGTATGAAAACATAACCTACTCCCGCTGGGAACTGAAACTGGGTCTTCTGAAAGAGCAGCCAGTGCTCTTTAACTACTGAGCCATCTCTCTAGCCTCTGAGTTTTCTTCTTATTAGTATAGTCCATTGTTTCTTCATTTATTTTTTTTTTGGGAATTTATTTCATTCTTTGAAAACAATGCTTCTTTATATTTTAACACATTTATATGTATTTTTATTCTTTTGTTGCATGAATCCAATGCCCTTTATCTGCACAAGCACATAATCAAGGACACACAAATACATATAAATGCAAATATTTAAAAAACAAACATAATAAAAAAGGATCTGGTATAGTGATTCACAGCTATAACCCCAGTATTTGGGAAATGGAGCCAGACCTGGGCTATATAGTGAGTTCCAGATTAACCTAAGGATACAGAGTATAAATCTGTCTCACTTATAGAGGTTGTCCTTCTGTATATATGTTTCTCTTATTGGTTGATAAATAAGCACTGATTGGCCAGGCAGGAAGATAGGTGGGGCTAGGAGACAAGGAGAATTCTGGGAAAAGTAGGCAGACAGAGTCGCCACGAGGAACTTGCAGGATAGAACACACCAGGTGCTCTCCGGCAAGATAAGGCCATGTAGAAATACATAGATTAGTAGTTATGGGTTAATAATTAAAACAGAGCTAGCCAATAAGAAGCCAAGTCCTCGCCCAACAGTTTTATAACTAATATAGCATCTGTGTGCTTATTTGGGGCTCAAGGGCTGCAGGACCAGCTGGGCCAGAAAACTCATGCTTACAGTCTCACAGAACCAAAAGTTAAAAGGTAGTATAAGGAAATAATTTTGTAAATCCAGGCCTAGGAAAATGTATCAGTGTTATGTTAAAAATATCAGAACAGAAGATACAAGATGTATACATGTAGAGGACTTGTTAAACAGTGGCAGACCTATGGGGTGCAATGTATATGGTCATTTGTCATTTATGGACATGGGAAGGTTTAATTTATGTGTTGTTAAATAAAAACATAAATTCATACAGTAGCATTGTGCTTTCTTTTAAGACTCCGTGTATATATATGCATGAATGATGACATCATAAGAATTGGAAAAAGCAGAGGAAACACTTTTCAGGCCCTTGGCTGCAAGGAGAATACCCAAAAGGTCTCAGTTTCTACTTCCAGTGCAGATTGAGAGATTTGTTACTAACTTTGTTACAACAAAGCAAAATGAAGGTGCTGAACTAGCAGACAACCGTGGCCCTCCAACCTGTGAGAATGGAGAACCTTTTTCTCCATTATCCCAGAAGCCTCCATAAAGTCACAGGTTTAAGTCTCTCCAGGTGAGCTAAGAGGAGTAAAATATGGATACAGGACCATTAACACCCAGCCCTGAGTTTAAACAGCCATGTGAGGCTAGAGTACATTAGTAGCCACTTACTCTGCCTATAGAGTGGAAATGACCCCAGGATCCAGGACCACACCTCCTCTTACAGACACAATTACAATCAGCCAGGCTGGTTGGTGGTGGAGGATCTCCCTGCTCCCGGCTCCCCAGCCACCTGTTTGCCTATCATGTCTGTTCTCACACACACTTGGTACACATGTGTCTTCTTCTGACTCAATTTTCCATCTCTTCATCACTCAGACCTCCCCCAATGAACTGAACTTTGAATTGGGGAAATAAAAAAACATTTTAATTAATTTTGTGTGCATGTGTTTGGCGCACATACTTATGTGTTTGTACCTATGTATGTATGTGGGTGCCAGAGGTCAACACTGAGTGTCTCCTGCCATTCTCCAGTTTATTTTGGGGGGACAAAGTCTTTCACTAAACCAGGAACTCGCTGTTTCAGTGAGACTGTTTACCCAACAAGATCCAGGTATCAGCCTGTCCCCTCCCACTCCATGGAATTGGAATTACAGACACATATTGACAGCCATGACTTTTACATGAGTACAGAGGATCTGAACTTAGGCACTTCACCGACTGAGCCATCACTCCATGGCAAGACAATATTTCCCTCATTTCATCCACTGTTTCCTTCTCCCTTGCCTCAAAAAAAAGTTTCTCTGGATCCAGGGGCATCGTGTGGAAATAGGTACACTGTACCAGACCCCCCTTTCAAAGGTGACCTCACAGCCAGCTTGCCCAGTGGGATTAGCAACAACCTCCAATGGTCAGCCACAGCTGAGACACGTTTCTGGGTAAAGGGACCTCTGTTGCAGTAGACTGCACCTGGAGGCAGAGTGAGGCAGAAGCATAAAGGCCAGCTATTGTGGCCCAAGTAGGGCAGAAATGCTGGCAGGTTGTACTCACCAGAGAACTGGAGAACTCCCTGCAGACCTGGGAAGCTTTTACCAGTTCTGGGCTATATTTGAATTTTTACTTTGCTAAATTAGGCTCCTATCCATTTCCCTTCACAGATGCTGTTTACTAATACATGGCTCGGGGACTCTCTTGGTGTCCTTTAGAGACATCTGCCTCTAATCATTGCTACTAGTCATGGCCTACAAGCAACTTGTAAGACAGCATCGGGAAGCTTCTGTGTTATGGAATATTTCTTTACCCTGTAACAATGCGTCTCTGCCTAAGGTGCCTTCTAATTGGTTCAATAAAGAGCCAAATGGCTAGTGGCTAGGCAGGAGAGAATAGGTGGGACTTCCAGGCAGAGAGAGAGAAACTGGGAGGAGGAATCTAGGCATACAGACACAGAGCAAGTTGGATGTGACCAACTAAGAAGAGGTAACTGAGCCATGTGGCAGAGTGTAAATTTTAAAATATGGGTTAATTAAGTTACAAGAGCTAATTGGGGAAAACCCTAAGCTAAGGCCAAGCTTTCATAATTAATAATAAAGTCTCAGTGTCATTATTTGCATGGTTGGTGGTCCAAAGATAGTCTGACAAGAAAGTGAAAGACCCCTGAAGAGGTACTTTTGTAGGAGGAGACCCGTACCCAGGAATCAGCGAGACCACGAACTTGGATGCAAACTGCAAGAGGCTTTATTAGCGGCACGGGTACCCGGGGCGGCTTAGCTTCTGTTGGGCCAAGCACGCCGAGCCAAGGGAGAGGGGTCCTTATATAGCAGAAAGGGCAATACAGAAGCGAGAAGCAGAGATTCTATTAGATAATTCAAATGAGGCGCAGTACAGTGTTATTCCTATTGGTCAATTAAAATGAGGCGCTATATAGGGTTATTCAAATGAGGTGAAGTATAGAGTTATTCAAATGAGGCAAAGTACAGAGTCATTTCTATTGGATGGTTCAAATGAGGCACAGAGCCATTCCAGACCAGCATATTCTCAAGGTCTGGTGTCTGGTACAACAGACTCAATTCCCCCCTCCGCATCCAGATGGCTGACCTTGGGGCAGAGACCTTGGGACGGAGTGTTCCCCATTGGGCGGGGGCGCGGGGGCAGGGCCCCGGGCCGGCCCACCTAGTGCTTGCCCTCGGGCTGGGCGTGCGGCGGCGGGGGAAGTGGAGGCCGGCGGGGGTGGGGATCAGGGAAGCCGCAGACCGGAGGAGGAGGCAAACTTGAGAAAGAAAGGGCTAAGGGGCAGGGGTCTTTCAAAAGTACTGTTACACTTTTGATTTATCACCTGTCTGAAAGTAAGAAGCCCATTTCCTTTTCTTTCTTACTAGTGTGTGGGATGGGGGATGTTGGTTCGTGTACACACATGAATGTATTTTTGGGTGTGCATTCACACATATGCACATGTGTGTGGAGGCCAGAAGGAGACTTGATGGTCTTCCCTTATTGTTCTCTGTATTATTTTTGAGACTGGGTGTCTCACTGAACATGGAGCTCACCAATTGACTCTGTTGGCTGGCCAACAAACCACCTGAGTCTTCCTGCCTCTATCTCCCCAAGTGCTAGGATTAGAGTCATGGACTGGTATGTTTGGATTGTGACATAGATAGTGGGAATCTAACTCAGGTCCTTGTGCTTGTGCAGTGAGCCATTTGCACACTGAGCTATGCCTCCTAATGGTCTCATGTCTGAGGACAGAAGAGGCTCAACTGCAGGCTTGAGGTAGCCATCCAACTGCTAAAACATTTACAGGTAGTGAAATAGGGTAAGGTGTTGACTCTGGTCAGAGTGCAGGCTTGGGAGACATGGCAGATCTTGGCTACTTTGTTCAGAAACAAATGAGGAGGAAATGAATAGAAAAACGAGGGCAACAAGGGCAGGGGAAGGTAAAGAACATCTGCAATAAATGACAGAGAAGAGTTGTGATGAGTAGAGACCGAGCATGTGATCAGTGCCATGTCAGGAACTGAGCGCTGGACAACTGCTCTGCCTCCCCTGTCCACTGGAACCCAGAGGTGAGGCCCACTGGGACACAGAGGTGCTGCTCACAGGAATTTCATGGTAAAATAGATCTTAATGGACTAAGGGGTTGACTGTAGTAAACACAAGCATGTGCCTCTGAAGAAGGTTTTATTGCCCTGCCGAGGAAGATTCTGGAAACCAACCTCCACCCTTACAGCAACATCGGTGGCCAAAGCCAGCTGAAAGTTGAGCCTTCTGGGAGAGTTAGTGTTAAGTATCATTTGACGAAATCTAGAATCCTCTCACACATGGATCCCTTCAATTTTTGGCTGGAGATTACCTTAATGACATTAATTCAGGTGGAAAGACCCTCCCTCTGTGGGGGTATCATTCCCTAGGCAGGGAGTCATAGAGTGTGTCAAAGTGGAGAAAACAAGTCAAGCCAAGCACAGGCAAGTATTCATTCTCTGTTGACGGTGAGAGTGACAAGACACTTCAAGCTCCTGTTGCCTTTACTTCCCCATAAAGATGGATTCCATCCTTTGATTCTGATCCATAACAAGCACCTTCTCCCTTCAGTTTCTGTTGTTGAAATATTTGATCACAGTTGTAGATAAGAAGCTGAGATGTTCTGTCTAGGCTGAGTGTTTCCAAGGCTGGCCACACTTTGTGAATAAGAGAAGTCACATAGAAAGGCTTTGCTCCTTGGTATCATCCATCAGTTGCTGGCCTGGAAAAGGCTTTGTTGAGCCTACAGTAGAGTTCATACTCTCTGGACCTCCTTACTCTTTCTTTACCTTGCACCTCAAACTGCATTCCAACATCTGGCCTATTTAGAAATCTACAGCTTTTGTGGGGAAACTCTTGGCTGACCCTCTTACAAGTTTACCTGTGCATCAGGTATCCGTGTCTTGGTTGCTTCTGCACCAGGTAGAGAACTTCATTTGTCAAAATCCAGGAGAACAGCCTGTTAACCCAACTACATTTGAACCATGTGAGAAAACTCTGCAGAGAAATAAATACAACAAAGGAAATGACACTTCAAGGCAGCAAGAGCTTGAATGCAGACTTGCCTCTGTGTTCACGGGAGGACATGCTGGAATGAATGAGTGGATCTGCCCAGTGTCATGGAGACAGAGGGGTTGTTTTTACTAGATTGCAGGTAAAAGGGGTAGTGTCTAAGGACCACTATTTACAGTGTGCTAACTGCTCATAAATAATTCTGCCTTTGAATTCAAAAACTAACATGCTTCTTTTTATATAGATTTATTCTCTCTCTCTCTCTCTCTCTCTCTCTCTCTCTCTCTCTCTCTCTCTCTCTCAAATTAGAATAATGATTGAAGAAATACTCTGGAGCTCTCAGAACAGGGATTCTGAATGATGTTTGCAACATCTTCACTGAATTTAGGGTGTAGGACTCCAGTCATGGATGTCCCCCTTTTTATTCCCTGAAAAGATAACTCCACACACACTTGACAGCAAAAACCAATTGGTATGTAGAGAAATAATATTCTACACCATCTCAGAAAATGAAAATAACTTGGTTAAAACAAAGCATAGCAATCCAGTTGGCCTTTTAGGGTGTCCAGTTTCCCAGGGTGCCTTGTATCCCCACATACTATGGGTCTCAGTGATGGTCCTTGACATGTAGGGAGACAAGACTCAGGACAGCAGAAAATTTAACTAGGAATAATGATTTGGTGGCAGAACACAGAAAGAAACCCCATATGATGCAACTTTTCTTATTGCATACTGAAGAGTAACTACTGACAAACACAGGCAGTTTGTCATATTTGGAAAACTAAAAGTAAATGATTTTCTTTGCCATGAAATAGAGGCAAAATTCATTGGAATACAAGTATAAAGAGAGTCATAGACTTGAGTAAAATGGAAAGTTTTACTGGCATAATCCTTTTCAATTTCCTGCCCCATGTTGGTCGAAGTTCAATGCATCCCACAGGGTGTGAAGTCTTCTGCATTTCCCGCTTGGGAGCTTGGTCTCTCCAGGAAGCCAGAGCTCATGCACTCCCCCACACCCGCCCCAGGATTGGAAAGTCCTATAAAGAGGGAGTCTCTGTGGCCTCAGCTAAGTTAGACTTGGGTGCCAAAGCCACCGTGCTTTTTGCCTTGGTGGGCATAATGAAGACTCAGCCAGCGCCCAGACCTCACATGGAGAGGCTAAGGCAGGTGGAAGCTGTTACAGAGATGAGAGCTGAATAGAAGGCAGATGAAGGGCTCTGTAGAACAAGTATTCAGAGCTCAGGAGACAGTGGTTGGAAGCCAACGTGAGGAGACTGAAAGCCCAGATGCTGAACATCCTTTTTTAGTTAATCTAGCTAAGTCGTGTATAATTATGCATGTCACCTAGAAGGGGGAAAGTCAGCAGAAGAAAGGAGTGATGAAAGAAAGGATGCTTACTCCATGTTGACCTGCCCTGGATAGCTCATGCAGGCAGACATGCAGACATGTTGCAGCCAGGAGCTTGTCCATCCATCAGTGGAGGATGAGCTGGGAGTAAAGCCAACAGAGATCTGGTCCCACAAGAACAGAGCAGAGTGAGCAGAACATATAACTCAGAAAAATAGCAGCCAAGGTTGGATTTGGATAATCTCTCACCTTCTGCTATTTTAAATGGCTCTTTCTGGATCAGGATTACAAATGATTCTTGGCTTATAACTAAGCTAGCAATCAATTAAAATCAATAATCTCAACCAAAATGAGTGTGTGTGTGTGCATATGTACACTCACACAGCCATGCATGAGTGGAGGCCAAAGGTTGATGTCAGATGTCTCTCTACTGCTTTCCATTTTATTTTCATTACATTTATTTAGTGTGTGTGTGTGTGTGTGTGTGTGTGTGTGTGTGTGTGTGTGTGTGTGTGTGTGTGTGTGTAAATCAGAGGACAATTTGCAGGAATCAGTTCTCTCCTTTCACCAAGTAGATGGCAGGGCTTGAACTCGGTTTTCAAGCGTGGCAGCAAGCTCCCTCACCCACTGAGCCATCTCAACAGGCCTTTGGCTATTCCTCACATCATAATCTACTACATTTAACCTTGAATCACCTGCAAAGGCAAGCCTAAAGACAGACTTCCTCGGCTGAAGGAAGGTTTACAAGGCAGCTGCCTGGACGAAGTGAGATGCTCCAGATGAGCCCCGGAGTTATCCCTGCCTGGCTCTCATTTTGATTTTTCCATTGTGTTTCTTATGTCAAGCAGATCATTAGCTGTGTTTATTCAGGCACATGGGAGAATAGTGAGACAATTACCTAAAACCCACTGTGATGTTTTAGTAAATGCTACAGAGAAAGGGGGGAAATGGAGCTTGAAGGATCCTGGATATTTGTTTCCATTGACGAACGTCACAAAATGAACCTCATTTTGCTTTGCTTGAGCAGTTCTAAATTCATGGCAGATTTTGATCTAAAGCATAGCAAAGAGTGAACTGTGGAGCTCCTTATTTAAGTTAAAAATACTTATGTAAACTCAGGGTTGTTTAAAGGCTGGGTTAAAATGTATGGCTGAGGTTATATGTACTTAGTGGATGCTTACCCAGTATTGACTACATTTAAAATGATGATACTCCAAAAATCTATGCAGTGAAATGATGAAATGGCTTGTCAGTTTTTATTCAGGTTCTTATTCATGACGTTAAGATTTACTCTGATTAGAATGAAAGGATAAATTTAGAAAGTGCCTGAGTGCCAACTCTGGGACTCACACAGGGATGCAACTCCCAAAAGCTATCTTCTAATCTAAACATACACACTAAATTAAATTGAAAATTGGCACAATGATTAGAAGAAAGTAAAGTTTTAAAAGTTCCTTAGGTTAAAATTTTCTGTGTGAATTTAAAATACACCCAGGAATAGGAAAAAAAATCTAGTTCTCACAGCATGAGTAGAAAAATATAAACACAGTGACTATCTGGGCAGGAGCCACACTGGTTAGGATTTTCTGCTTATGGTTTGCAGGGGGTTTTTGATTTCAGCCAGACATCAGGAAATACTCCCTGCAGTATGATTTCATCTGTGAAAACCCACCTCCTAGGATCTCCTGGAAAATATTCAGAACCCTTTCACTGGTCACTTGCTGTTTGCTTAGAGACTAGAGTGGATAAAACATTATAATACATGTCACGAGAAGCAAATCCATTTTAAAAGGCAAGGTCAACTCAGGGGGTAAGAATAGAAAGGACTGCCTACAGCTAGTCTTGGAGCCACACACTTTGACACACACTCAGTATCCATCGGCTGAGAAAGGTTGTTAAGGACATTTTCCAGATGAGGAAACAAGATCAGGGTGCGTTGCTTGAGCCAATATTAGTGACAGAGGTCATGGTTTGAGCCCAGGTCATTAAATTGGGGAAAATATGGAAGAAGGAGGAAATGTGAGGAAACACTGTGCCATGAAAGACACTGCAGCATCTGTATCCAGGAAACCTTGGAGGTGCAAGCCACAAAGAAAGAGCCATGCTAGAGTCCCGAAGAAAAGCAAAGAAAAGGAAAGAAAAAATAAATAGCATGTATAATACATGCATGGAGAGAGGACCAAAAATGGTAAGGAGTTGAGCCCCACAAGAGAGGATGCATGCTGCCGGCATCCTAGATCAGATAAGTCTTTACAAAATATATATGTTAATGATTATGGTTGATAATTAAGACTGAGCTAGCAGATAAGAAATGCTAGTCATTGGCCAGCAGCATTGTAATTAATAGAAGGCTCTGTGTGTTATTTCGGGTGCCCGCGTGGCAGCGGGGCTCGGGAGGCTTGGTGGAAAGAGTTATCCTTACAAGGAGTAAATGGATTTCATAACAGGAAGAATAATAATTGAGCATCTGGAGAGCCTGGAAATGAACGAATCATCCTGCATAGATGATGCAAGCTCCAAACCATTAATACACCCTTGAAAGCAGAAAGGAAATGGGTGGTTATTCCCCACCAATAGCACAGGAACAAAGATAACAACTAATAAATAGTACCTCGTGAAACAGAAAAGCTTCAGTATGACAATGGACACCATAATTCAGACAAGGCAGCAGCCTACAGAAATGGAACAGATTTGATTTTTTACCAACTATTCCTCTGATAGAAGGTTAGTATCAAAAATATATCATGTATCTAAAATATATCAAAACTGGACATCAAGAAAGTGAACAATAAAAACATATGGTACAGATATAACCAGAGAACCCTCAAAGGAAGAAGCACAGATGTTTGAGAAGCACTGAAGAGTCAACATCCTTAGTCATCAGGGAAATGTAAAGAAAAACTGCTCTGAGATTTCATCTTGTAACAGTCAGAATGGACAAGATCAATAAAAAGAAATGATGGCTAATTCTGGTGAGGATGTGGAATAGGGCAACACTCATCCATCATTGGTGGGAGTGTAAACTTGTACAGGCACTATGGAAACCAATGTAGTGGTTTCTCAGGAAGCTGGGACCAGATCTATCTCAAGATCCTGCTATACCACTCTTGGTCATCTACCCAAAGGATGCTATATCTTAGTACAGAGGCGCTTGCTCATCCATGTACATTGCTGCTCTAATCGTAATAGCCAGAAATAGGAAACAGCCTAGATGTCCATTAACAGATGACTGCATAAAGAATGTGTGTTACTTAATTCAGCCATCAAAAATCAAAATCATCTGCCAGCACTCGGGAGGCAGACACAGGGGGATCTCTGTGAGTTCAAGACCAGCCTGGTCTACAAGAGCTAGTTCCAGGACAGCCTCCAAAGCCACAGAGAAACCCTGTCTCAAAAAAACCAAATAAATAAATAAATAAATAAATAAATAAACAAATAAATAAGATGAAATTCACAGGTAAATGGATAGAGCTGGAAAAAAGGCCATCCTGATTGAAGTAACCCAGACCCAGAAGTATACATACAGTATATATTCACTTATATATGGATGCTAGCTCTTAAATCCTTGATAAGTGAGCTACAATCTGTATAAGCACAGAGGTCAGTGTAGAGTAAGGGAGTAGGCAGGGGGCTTGACCTCCCTAGGAAGGGGAAAGAGAAACTGATGTTAGAGATGGATGAGTGATTGGGGGCTGGAATGGGAGGATCAAATGAGGAGAGGGAGAGAAGAAGGATGTGAGAGAGGGAATCCGGGTAAAACTAAGGACCATTGGAGGGGTCACATAGAAACCTAATGCAGCAGAAGCTTCCTAAAATATAGACACATCTGAAAGTGATTACCAAATAACAAGGGTGATGGGGCCCCAACTGGCTATCTCTTGACAACAAAGCTTGCAGTACCAAGAATAGGTTACATCTAATCAAGTTGTTGGCCAAAATGGGCCCCATGGGAACCCCCAAGCAACCCAGGCTATCGCCAAGACAATTGGTTATTCTCTGTAAACTGACAGTAAGTCCCTATTGCTGGAGAAAACACCTAAATAACTCATTGAACACAAAGAAATTGGGCTGGTGACTACTGAGAGCAGGGGTTCTCAACCTTCCTAAAACTGCAACACTTTAATACCGTTCCTTGTGCTGTGGTGAAGAATTGCACTCCGTAACTGTAATTTGGCTACTGTTATGAATCTTTACATAAATATCTGATGTGCAGGATATGCAACCCCCAAAGGGGTTGTGACCCACAGCTCAAGAACCACTAACCTGGAGAGCTCTCTCTCTCTCTCTCTCTCTCTCTCTCTCTCTCTCTCTCTCTCTCTCTCTCTCTCTGTGTGTGTGTGTGTCTGTCTGTCTGTCTGTCTGTCTGTCTGTCTGCCTGTCTGTCTGTCTCTCTCCCTCCCTCCCTCCCTCTACACACACACACACACACACACACACACACACACACACACACACACACACACACACACTGCTACCTACTAGTAGTGTTCATGGTACTGAAATATACTCTGCTACCAAAGGAGAAAGGTAAACACCAACTCAGCTACAAACCCTTAGGTCCACAGTGGTGACCTGCCTGAAAGATACAATGATGCAATTGTACAAATCTTGAGGGAGTAACCAACTAATTGGATTTAGTTAGGTACTTACTACATGAGATGGTGGCCAAGAATCTGAGACTAGATAGGTCATGGACCCAAGGTAAAACCAACTACTGTCCTGCTAAAGGAAAATAGCAAAAAAGTGACTCCTAATGACATTCTGTGGCACTCACTGATCAGTGCCTTGCTCAGTCATCATCAGAAAAGCTTCCTTCTGAAGTAGATGGGAATGAAACCAGCAACCCAGAGCCAGACAATACGCAGAGAGTGGCAGACCTTGGAATACTCTGTCCTAAATGGGATGCCTTCATCAAATCCTGTTGCTGGAGTTTCTTTCCTACCAGGTCCTGCCACCTCCTTGCCCCAAATGAACACACAAAGATATATTAATTATTAAACTGTTGACCGGTGGCCAGGGCTTCTTATTGGCTAGCTCTGTCTTAATTATTAACCTACAATTAGTAATCTATGTATTTCTACATAACTTTATCTTACTAGAGAATGCCTGGCACATCCTATCCTCCCAAGCTCTGCATGACATCTCCTCACGATCTCTCTCTGCCTACCTTTCCCAGAATTCTCCTTATCTCCTCGCCCTGCCTATCTTCCTGCTTCTATTGGCCAAACAGTATTTTGTTCATCAACCAATAAGAGAAACATATACACAGAAGGACATCCCCCATCAAACTTCCTGACCTCAGGGCTCAGGGAACTCTACAGAAGAGTAGGTCGAAAGAATGTAAGAGACGGGGGGTGGAGGCAACCGAGGGAATAAGGTCTTCTATACACAGAAGGCCTGACATCCATGAACTCACAGAGACCATGGAAGCATGCACAGGACCTAAAGGGGTCGGCACTAGATGAGGTCCCAGAGCTGAGAGAGGGCAGGGACACAATTCCCCATCCCTAAACCAGAAGCTGTCTCCAATTGATAACCACTCAGAAATGAAAATTTGGTTTTTTCCAACAGTCTCTCTGGGTATACAAATCACACTTACGGTCAAACCCCAGGGCCAGCAGTAGATGATCGACACAAAACAAACACAGTGGAATCTTCCAAGCTTCTTTGTTGGGACTGGTTTAGGTCCTCTGAGTATATATATTGTGGCTTCCGGTTTTGTGTTTTATGGGATTCCTATGTGTACAAACATGTGTGTCTCGACATCTATATGTGTTGGATGAGTGTGCTTTTTCTTTGGCTCTTTTGCTTCAGTTTATTTTTTGTTTGTTTGTTTCATCCTATTCCAGTTTATTTTGTTTTATTGTATCTCAAGACCAAAAAAAAAAAAAAAACAAAAATGGATTCAGATGAGAGGGGAGGTTCTGGGAGGAGTTGGGGAAGAGGAAGTTGTAACCAGAATATGTTGTCTGGGGAAAGAAATCTATTTTCAATAAAATAAACATAGAAAAAGAAAAGGTGCAATTAAAACAGCAAGCATATGAAATAAATTTGAAATGTAAATCCAAGGACTTCCACCTGAGTTCCTGTTGATTTCCTCAATGACACATCTATCATTTTAAACCGGTTGTTTTCCATCTCAATGACACTGACAGTTTTATGTCATTTATTTTGCTATCCATTTAATATGAAAGAGATCATTCAGCATAACAAAGTGGGCTTCATTCTAGGATATAAAGATAGTTCAACATATGCAAATCAATAATTGCAAGACGTCATACAATTAGACTTAAGGGCAAAAGTCACGTGATCATCTCAAATGGTGTGGAAAAGGCTTTTTATAAAATCCAATAGTTCTTCATGATAAAAAGCCCTGAAGAAAATAAGAGTAGAAGGAACACATATTTGTTCTGGTGGAAGCTTTACCCCCAAAGACCCCCTCCCCCATCTCTCTCCAAACCCTCCTGCATCTCAGAAAGCCCACCAAATGATGACCCCTCCCCCAGAGATGCTCAAGACCACTCCCACAGGATATTTAAACTGTCCCCAAGTCTGTATTTCCTGTCTCCACTCTGGAAAGAGGGTGGTGGAAAATCTTCCATTGTATCCATTAAAGATGGGCTTTTTCTAATTGGGTTTGATTTGGTCTGATTTTGATTGTTGTGTCAGAGGAGAGGCTTATGGGTGTGCAGACTTTTCATGGGG
Organism: Cricetulus griseus; assembly: GCF_003668045.3. Lineage (NCBI taxonomy): Eukaryota > Metazoa > Chordata > Mammalia > Rodentia > Cricetidae > Cricetulus > Cricetulus griseus. The sequence continues at coordinate 8,043,687 of NC_048601.1, forward strand.
GCGACTTTTCAATATAATAAAATATGCATATGACAAACTGGGATCCAGTATTATACTAAGTGGGGAACACTTGGAGACATTTCACCTAAAACCAAGAATGAGACAAGGAAATCCATTGTCTCTCTTCTTGTTCAATACTTGAAGTCTTAGCTAGAGCAGCAAGACAGGAGAAAGATAAGAGGGATACAGAAAGGAAAGGAAGAAGTCACAGTATCCCTGTTTGCAAATGATACGATCATCTAAATAAGAGACCCCTTGGGATTTACCAGGAAATTCTTAAAACTTTCAACAAAGTAGCAGTTTACAAAATAAACAGAAAACCATTGGCTTTCCTATAGACTATTAAAAATCACCTCAATGCCTTTAAACAGCTTCAAAGGACACTGAGGAGTGAACCTATCAAGGAAGCAAAGACATCTACATTAGAAAGTTTACAGCACTGAAGAGAGAAGTCAGGGCAGCCACCAGAGCTGGGAAGGTGCCCCTGCTCACACTGAAGAATTAATATCAAGAAAATGTCTGTGACCAAAAATGATCTACAGACTCAATGCAAGGCCCATCAAAATGCCAATGACATTCTCCAGAGAAACAGAACAAATGATCCTAAGGTTTAGAAGCACAAACGACGTTCCAATCGTGTGATGGAAAACCCACACTATCAGATTGCTCCTAGTTTGGAGCCACAGCAACAAAAACATCATAGAAGGGTTACAAAGACTGGCAAATAGATCCATGGGATAGAATAGCGGGCCCAGGAATAAACCCGCACAACTCCAGCTACTCGATTCTTGATAAAGATAAAATAAGCTCTAGAGAAACAAAAAGTCTCTTTTTCAGATGGTGCTGGGGAAAGTAAGCATCCTCATACAGAAAAATAAAACTAGAACCTTGTATCTCATCCTTTACAAAAACTATTGAAAATGGATTAAAGACCTTAATGGGTTACCTGGATCTCTGCAACTGTTATCAGAAAGGGCTTTGAGATATAGTGAGTACAGGCAAAGTCTTTCTTTAACAGGGTCCAATAGTACAGGAAATAAAAACCAAAACTGACAAATCTAATTACACAGAATTAAAAGCTTCTTCACAGCAGGGAGAGAATTACCCAGTGAAGAGACAGCCTACAGATTGGGAGAAAATATTTGCCAGCTATATAACTGCAGAGCATTCAGACCTGCAATACATAAAGAAGGCAAAGCACTAAAAACCAGAACGTCCATTTGTGTGCTGATGACATAATGGACAGTTCTGAGAAGATGAAGCACCAATAGCCACAAGTATGTTAAAAATTCAAGATCTACCTCCTGGGAAATACCCATTAAAGCTACTCTGAGATTCCATCTCACTCCAGTGAGAGTTCCATCATTAAGAAAACAAATAACAGGCTGGGCGTTGGTGGCGCACGCCTTTAATCCCAGGAGTCGGGAGGCAGAGGCAGGTGGATCTCTGTGAGTTCGAGGCCAGCCTGGTCTCCAGAGCGAGTGCCAGGATAGGTGCCAAAGCTACACAGAGAAACCCTGTCTCAAAAAAACAGAGAGAGAGAGAGAGAGAGAGAGAGAGAGAGAGAGAGAGAGAGAGAGAGAGAGAGGGAGGGAGACAGAGACAGAGAGAGAACAAATAACAGCAAACACTTGTGAAGATGTAGAGAAAAGACCTTATGCACTGCTGGTGGTGGTGAAACTAGTCCAGCCACTGGGGAAATCAGCCCGGCACTCCCTGTAAAACCAAAAATAAACTGTATGGTCTAACTCCCCTCCTTCTGGCTACCTACTCAAATGACACTCAGAGAAGACACCACAGACACTTATTACACTTATTACACTTATTACTTATCCCCACTCACACTTATTACACCTGTCACCTTAACCAAGGTGCAGATCAGGCTCGGTGTCAATCAGCAGATGAATGGATATAGAAGATGGCATATGCACATGGTGAGATTGTTATTTATCCTCTGTGTATGTGTGTATACTAGAGTGTATGTGTGTATATTAGAGTGTATGTGTGTGCCACCTGCATGTAGAGATCATGGATGGAGCTGGAGTTAGTGGTGGCTTCGGACAAACCCAGCGTTGTTGCTGCAGCCTGAGAGCAGGTCCTCTGTAAGAGCAGCAAGTGCTCTTAACTGTTAAGCCATCTCTCCAGACCCCACAGTGAGTTTACTCAGCCGTAGAGGACAACGAAATTATGTTGTTTGCTGGAGAGAGGATGTAACTGAAGGCCATCAAATAAAATAAAATAAGCCAGACTTAGGAAGACAAATGTCATGTACATGAAAAATAAAATATTTTTCTATTATTGGTCCCATATGTTATATAGATACATAAAATTTTATTTACATAAATACAGATATATGTGAATGACATAAAAACAGAAACAAGGCTGTGGGGAATGGAGAGGAGCTAATAGGTGGTGGAAAGTGGGGCGGGGGGGGGGGGGGTTATAAAGAGACAAATGTGATCAAAGTACCAGATACACATGAAAGAAAATACCATGAAAGCCATTGTTGTAAACAATGAATACATGGCAAAAACAAGTTTTAAAAATGCTGGGTTGTATTTTAAATGCCAAGTAAAATGCCCAGAGTTCCTGAGTTCTTCCTGGAAAACAAACAAGTGTATGGGGGGGGGGGGCGAAGACCTAAAATGTGAAAAAAAACTTAAAAATGCAAACATTTTAGAGATAAATGATATAAGACTGTTATAAATTAACTAGTGTGCACATGACACAAACTTTAGATATGAGTGTGCATGTATCATATGTCCATACATACTAACATACTACTTCAGGACACCCTCAAATTTGAATGAAGAAGCTAGAGACATGGCGCAACAGAAAGAGCAATGGCTGCTTTTACAGGAAACCCAGGTTCAATCCCTATCACCCACAGAGTGACTTACAGTTCCCAGAGGATCCAGCACCTCCTTCTGGTCTCTTCAGGCACTGTACCCACACGGTGCAAGTACACATATTCAGAAAAGCATTCACACACATAAAATAAGTAAATTGATGAACAAATAAATTACCAAAGTTGAATACTGGATACAGGAAGCAGCATTTAGGAAGTCAGACTCGTGTGTGTGTGTGTGTGTGTGTGTGTGTGTGTGTGTGTGTGTGTTGTTGCTGTTATATGAGGATAAATAGACTGGCCTTTTATTTCCCCACAGTTGTATTTCACAGCGGCAAAATGGTACAGAATGCAAATGACTGGAGAACTATTATCGACAGAACTTGAAAGAAATTTTAGACGTGGGTTTTAATATTCAGCCAAGTTATCTTTCAAAAGACATATTAAAAACTCAAGAAACGCTGTGCCTTGGAGTATTTCTCAAGGCAGCTACCATGGGCTGAAGAAGACAAGACAGAACCGGTGGCATCTGAGCTGAGAGCTCACTATGACAGAAGCAGAGGCAGGGGTTGGGGTGACACAAGGGTTATTTGTCCCCTGACAACAAAGAAAGGCAGGGACCAGTGGAAACTTGTGGGAGGAAGAGGTAGGTCAAAGGTACAGGAGGCATGGTCAGGTGTATGGCATCATCTGCAACCCCTGGAGTTAAAGGATATCTCTTAATGCCGGCAGATCAATTGATAGATGCTTGAGCACACTTAGCAATACAAAGGTAAACAAGAAGAGAGACAGCACTATTGACTGAGGCCATGTGGAGGAAGAGAGGGAGGGAGATGGAAACAAGTCACTGTTAACCTGGCCGAGAGTCCAACTAGGAGAAACTAATAAAATGAACGCTAGAGCCCAGAATTCCTAGCCGACCATTGGAGGAGGCTCACGGAGGCGCTGTGCTGTTTTGTGATAGTTCTAAGCTGTTATTTTCCTCTCTGGGGCAAAGACAGTTGCTAATGAAAGATTAAATTGCTTGCACCTAGCAGAATAAAAGCAGTAGGACTGGCTGTCTCAGCACTCACTGGGCTGCTCCTAGCCAAGCACTTTCAGTTCATGGTCTTTCCAGGTCCACTTGAGTACATAAAGCTGTAAAAATTCTTAATTTTATTACATCTCAGCCTTGAACAACATGCCTTTTTAGTGGTCTATATAAGCACATGGGAGGAACACAGAACACCTCTAGTCATACCAAAAGTCAGTGACCTCAAGGCACAGCACTTGGGAGGTCATTTCCCTGGTGGGAGGAGCCAGTTTCTCTCTCCAAGAAACACAGTCTTTATCTGAAAGAACAACTGTCAGTCAGTGATTGATCTGACCCAGCGCTTAGCAGACATGTTTTTTGAAAATAAACAATCCAGGTATCCCCGTTCAAGGGGAAACTAGCAGCCAAAGCAATATCTGAAATGGTGGATGTTTCATCATCTAGTTTGGGTGTGGCCGATTTCTAGCACTTAAAGCATTCCTCTGATGAGGCCACTGGTGATATTTATAAGCATCTTTCCTACTCCCTAACAATTTTTTTTCATTAGTTGGAAGATCTGAATGTCACTGAACCAAAACTTGCCTAATGCCCACTACATGCCTTTTACATAGGAATGTGAACCTAAGAGACACATCCAAAATTCATGGTTTTTGAATCAACTCATCTCTGCATCACTGAACACAGAAAATCCATCAAGAATGTCTAAGATTGCCAATAGAGCTGATACTAAAGGGCTGACTACCGGTGGCATCTTAGTAAAATGTCAGAGAAGGCTATTGCCAATTTTCTGGCAAAAGAAAAAAAGGAACCTGCTAAAATCTGAATTACAGCTATCTGGGAAACCAGATGTTTCCCCAAATGCATCAAATAAAACAATGTACAGTGATGGACTTCCTACGGAAACACACCTGTGGTGACAGACTGGTCCTATTGAGTCTGATGTCCATAACAGGCCACTGTCACTGTGAGCTATTTGTTTGAAATACATTATTTTTTAAATATAAGCAACTTTAATATATAAATGGGCTTATTGTAACTTGGGAATATATATTATATATATATTATATAATATTTATATATTTTAAATATATAAATATATATATATGTATTTTAAAATTTTAGTTTGGATTTTTTTAATTTTGGATATAGAAAAAAAAAAAACCACAAGGCCTTTGGGACTGTCTATAATTTTTATGCCTATCTCTAAGCTCATAGGCACACACACTAAAAGGACAAGCATAACAATAAACTAAGGGTGTTCAAAAGATCAACAATTGAAAACTCCATTCTTGGGAAAGTAAACTTTAAAAGACATAGTATATCTAAAAGTTTATATTATTCACTTCTGGATGTAGCACTCTGGTGACAGTTGAGCAACCTCTCTGGCTTCCACAGGTTCAGACAAGAATTGGGGCTGGGAGGCAGCTCACTGGTTAAGGGTACTTGTTGCTCTTGCAGAAGATTGGAGTTTGGTCTCTAGAACCCATGTCTGATGTCTTACAACTGCCTGTTCCTAATTTCCCATGATTCTGCCGGGCCTCCAGAGGCTTCACTGAGGTATGGAACTTGTGTACCTTCTCTACATAGCTGTCAGTTAAATCAGAAAACTTATGGCACCTGTAAGAGAGAACTAAAGGATTAGAGGAGCAGGGCGAAAGGAAAGGAGTGGTGAAGAGAAGGGTGGTAGAATAAGGGTTGGGGACTCCATTAATTACCTCTGTAATTATTGTGACAAAAATACCTGATAAACGACAAAAGTTCATTGTAGGGGAACCTGTAGCCAACCATGCTTAGGGGCTGGCTACAGGTCTGCCTGACCACACCTATGAGGGTGTGGTCAGGGTGACGTAGAGTAAGAGTTTCAGGGCTGCATTTCAGTTTCGTTTCCCCCCTTTTCGGCTTGCATACAGACTGATGCCCCACCGGCTGGCTAGGTCGCTCTGTAAGTAAGGCTTTTCCCTATTAAATACCCTTATATTTCTACTTGGCTCCGTATTGGTAATTTCCCACTATAGTTCATCATGACAGGAGAGGTGTGGTGGGAAGTCACACACTATTTCCAGGCAGCAGACATAGGAAGTGGGGCTGGGCTATGGTCTGAAGTCCCACCCACAAAAAAAAAAAAAAAAAAAAAAAAAAAACCTTCTTACACTGGGGCTCAGTTCTGCCTGCTAAAGGTTCCACAACCTTTCAAAATGGTATCAGTAACCAAAAACCAAGTGTTTAAACACAAAAAGCTGTGAGTGAGAAATGTTCCTTAGGTATTTGAGTAGTTGGTATCCCTGTTTGAGTAGGCTTGGAGGGATGGCCTTGCAGGAGAAAGTATGTCACTGGGGTTGGCTTTGAGATTATATACATAGCCTCAACCTACTTTCAGCTGTCTTTCTGCTTCGTGCTTGTGTTTAAAGCTCCCATAATGCACCCTGATCACATTCACGTCCGGTATTCCCAGGTCCACCCCCTTCCTTGAGCCTCTCCCAAAGAAAAATAAAAAGGAAAGCACCAAGCCCAATTTGTGTGGCCCATATACTCCCTGAAGCATGGTCATGATGGACTCTCATCCCTCCAGAACCCTAAGCCAAAGTAAACTCCTTCTATAAGCCGCTGTTGGTCAGAGTGTTTTGCCACAGTGATAGAAAGGTAAATAAGACAGGGCCATTTCACACACACACCATAACAGGGACACACAGAAGACACAAAGAACACAGAGACGGTGCTGAAAAAAAAAAAAAATGTCCTCTGCTGCTTGGTCTGTTCCTTCTGCATACATGCTATGCAGCAAAGAACAAAGCAACAGTGCTCCTTCACAAGCTGTGATCTATTTTTAAGGCACGTTTCCTCAAGCTACTCTGTTTATCTTATCATTTCAAAGTGGCTTAATTATTGCCTATTTCCCACTGCTGGTAAGTAGAACCACTCCAAAGTCATATTCTCACATTTAGAAGATTTAATGTCTTTGGTATTTTTACAATATCCTTAGGAATGCCACTTGTCAACATCTGTTGAATGTAGTAATGAAGGCATACATATAATTAACAACCAAAATGTAAGGTGATTTCAGAGGCAATGATACATAAGTGGACACTGGGTATGAAGGCTGGTCCTCTCATAAAATTCTTTTACCTCTACCATAAGCCTACAGGGCGTCTGAACCCCAGCTACCTACAAGTCAGCTGAGGCTCCGCAGGTGCTGCTGTCCAAGTTGGTACTGGTATTTCCCTTTGGTGACTTCTGTCAGGACTCATGGCCCATCCTGTGCCAACAGCTTTCCCAGCAATTACACTTGTATTCATTCTTTAAAGTCCTACTCCAATTTGGACTTCCGACTCAAGTGCAGGACAGACATGCCTTTCTTCTTTCTTTCTTTCTTCCTTCCTTTCTTTCTTTCTTTTGTCTTCTAACCTTTGCTCAGTAGGGAAGCCCCTTTCCTGCATAAACAGCAAATGCACTGTTGTCTGCTCATCACCTCAGCATTTCTTTGCATAAGTCATGAAAACAGAGACCATAACTTGCTTCTGAGCTTGAAGAATTCTACATCCTGGAACTGTGAAGATGGTTGTATCTCATTTCTCAGTCTTGGGCTGAAGTTTGTAACCACAGAACACAACTTCACAATTTCCATGAACCACACCAGAATTTTTGAATGTGAAGTTTCAATGTCAATTTCACTGATAGAGATTTAAAGTCAAATTCCATTTGCCATGCACATTTGATTTGGGGTTCATAACAGATTCTAGGAATAACCAGGATTTTCTTGATGAAAGTTACAGCAACAAAATGAGATACCAAGTGAGTCACACTGCATGTATACGTTTGGAGAGCTTTAGCTGGGTCCTAGAACTTAGTGGATATAGTCCCAGAGAATGGAAAGCTCACAACTCTGTGCTGTAAACCTGTGATGCCCACCAGAAAACAACAGAGAGCCAGAGAATGGAGATGAACACTTGAAAACTAAATTTGAAACGTGTTTGCAAAACAAAGGCTATGTGGATATGAAGAAGTCATGACTCTCTTTAGGCCCAGATTCTCAGCTGTAAAAGGAATTTAATTCTATCTGCTTTCAGATTTCAAACTCAACCTTGTGTGGTCTTTAAAAGACTTGCAACAACAAACAGGGAAATTCAGATTCCACTAAATCTCCATACAAGTTTGAGACCTACCTCTGGAATGTGCCAATCTCAAAGTAGACAGCCAAAAAAAAAAAAAAAAATCACTTTGGGGGAAGATTTAAATAAAGGCCTCAAGTAGCTCAGGCTGACCTCAATCTTGCTATATAGCCGAGGATGACCCTGAGCTGTGGCTATCCTGCCTTCCCCTCCTAACTGAGCTACAGGCTGGTGCTAGGCCTTCTCTCCACCACAGGCTATGAGCATTAGCAAACTTCATCCCCAACTGGGACCATTATTATCACAAAGGTGGTGCATCCACCGCCCACCAAGATGCTCCTTGAGCAGGTCCACCAAGGCTCCACACGCCAAGGGTGCCTGATGCAGCTGGCTCAGCATCCTACCAAGTTGAGCTTCATTACAATGAATTTGGCAAATGAATAAAATAACTATTATTTTTAGAAAAAGAAAAAAAAAAAACATGATTTACCAAAGGCAGCACAAAACCAAATGGGATAGTTCCATAAACTTTGGCCTTTCAGAAACTTTATGGAAGGAAAATCCCAGACCCAAACAGCTTTCACCTGAGAACGCTTTCAGCCTGTTTAGGAAAATATTCCACCAATCCAACCCAGTGCTGCCTCTCACGTCCACACCCCAGAGGACAAATGAAAACAGCAAACGCCACGTCCCAGCTTCTGATACAAGGGCAGCGCATTATTAAATATAAGCCTCAGAGGAATTGTAGAAGACAAAACACTTAGAAGCATAGATCCCCTCCCATTCCTAAAATAAATGAAGCAAATGTTAAAAACTTCATTTACAGAGGACGGGGTGGGGCACAGTGCAAATGGCAAAGAGAGAGAGAGTGGGGGGGAGAGAGAGGAAGGGAGGGAGGGGGCCATGTAAGTGTCTCTGTGTGTCTGTGCATGTGTGTGAGACAGAGAGAGGGGGGAGGGAGGGAGTGAGAGAATAGGGGAGGAAGGGGAAAGGCGGGGGAGAGAAAAATGTCCCACTGGCAGTAATAAGTAAATCAGCAGTTTTAGATGGTTTCTCTGGGGACTGTGATAAGTAACACAATCAAATTATACCTTTATTGTGGGCTAGCCTTGGGTTTGCTGTGATATGTAACTAAATGATTTAGTTATTGACACCATCACCTAGTAAAATCACCCCAGCATCTTATTCTGTCCTGTGTCTCTCTTACTCAGCTCTCATAAACCATTCCCTGTAGCTTTAAATGCAACCACAGATCCAGTCTCACTCTGCTGCCCCTCCAATTCTCACCCCACTCCCGACTTCACAATTTGTACCTGTTGGCCATGACAGACAGCCATTCTCTTATATATTCTCCTTTTTTTTTTTTTAATCTACCTTCATTTTATTGTCTGACAATACCCCAACTCTAATTATATCCCTGCACACCAGGATTGCCTCCAAACACTATCTTGCTCATGAATCTCAATTGAGGTCCATACACCTTCAGAAACATCCAGGATACTCACCACCCTCATCCTCAGGGGACTGTCCTCTTCCATGGTGACAGTTTTGCAAGTGCAGCAACTCCTCCATTCTCTAGCCTCACCTCCACCCACACATCCTCAGGTGCAATTTCCCCGTCGTCCAATGCTAACAAAAGAAGTCTGAAGATGACACCATCATCTTCTCTCACCAATGTCACCAAGGCTTGCCAAGCTCCAAGTGCATAAGCGCTTGGACATTACCAGCTTGAACACTGTTGTGGTGGTGGTCAAGAGAATTACCTGCAACAGCAGCACCTGGGAACTGGTAACAAGCTCAAATCATGAGACCCAGGACTTTAGAAGCCAGGGAAGATGGAGCCAGCCATCTATGCATGCTCTGAGTTTTCCAGGCACTCCTGTGTGTGCAGGAGTTTGAGACGTGCCTCTGGAACTTGCTGATTTAACTGTGCCTTAAATCTTGATCAAAACATGAAACCAGGGCTAGAGATGGCTCAGCTGTTAAGAGTATTTGTTGCTCTGGCGGAGGACCTGAATTTGGTTCCTGGCAGCCACATTAGCCAGCTAACAACCACATGTAGCCTCAACATCATCAGTGAATTGGATGTTCTCTTTCGGCTTCTATGGGCATGCATACACACTTACATAAATAAAATGAATCTTCAAAATAAAACAGAAGCCAGTCGTGGTAGACATACCTTTAATCCCAGCACTTGGGAGGCAGACAGATCTCTGTAAGTTCAGGGCCAGACTGGTCTACACATTGAGTTCCAGGGCAGCCAGGGCTATACAGAAAGACCCTGTCTCACACAACTAAAATAAAATAAAACACAAGAACAGAGGGGCATACAAATGAATATTTAAGTCTCTATGGCTTTCTCATATGCATATTCATGAAGTCTATACAGAAATGAATTAAAAAATGGAACAATTGCTTTAGCATCAATTACCACGGCACATAGGGCAGTTTTGCCCTTAGCTGTTTTCATTTCTTGTTTCTTGGTATTATTCCCTCCATCTGTCTTGTCTAACAATGCTTTCTTCCAATGATGAAATCTTCCAAGTCACATGACACTTCTGTGAAGTCAGTCCTTTTTTTTTGCAAAATTTTGGTGATGGGCTAAAACTAACGAAAGCTAAATGTGCATGCACATAAAAGGCAATGGCTTTTAAACCTCTGGTGTACGAGATACTAACCTTTGAAGGTAATTGGAAACATTATAGTTTCTATTACTGCAGCCCAGAGTAGAATTCTGTGCACTTAAATTGGGCTTTTAGGGTTCCATTAGATGTTAATTTACACTTGAAACATCTAGGGCATTCAGTGTTATAAACTTTGAGGCCAGGAAAATGTTCTTAGTATTTATATGTTAAGAGAAAGTAAGTCAAAATGGTAATAAAAAGGAAATATTCTGTTTATGTATTCTCCAGATTATATATAGCATTTCAGTTTGAGAGTATGCCCGGAGTTTCAGAGCCTTGGATGCATAGATCAAAGGTGCCCTGTGCACACCATCCCGTTTTGTGTATATCATTTCAGACACCCGATTTCCCCTGGCCGAGGTGAGGCTGCCTGCATGATTTCTTTTCTGCAGTGTGTATGAAGTCAGCATGACCAGCCCAGCACCAGAGAGCTCCATGCTTTTTTTCAGCTTCTCCTGATTTCTCCAAGGACAAGCAGATTCAGCCTTTTTCAAAGATGGTGCCAGTTTAGAAATCAGTGGCTAATCCGGAACTCAAATTGTCCTTGTGACGTGTGGAACACAGGATTGAGGAAAACTGAAGAAACAGATCTTACTGGCCCTCCATATGCAGCCTGCTACTTTGGAAGACTCAGCCCCTTGAAGTCCCTTTAGATTCCTTACTTGTCTCTTAAATGTTGGACTCTGACCTCTGCAATCCATGTTTTCCATGAGCTGAGTCTTTGCCGATCAATGCAGGGATCCTGTACTCTGGATCTCTCTGCACTGATCAAGTTCATGCGTTCCAGTATTATGCTAGCTCTTAGAAGCCACAACATGCACAAATCCACGTTCAGAATACACATTATTAAAAAGAAACATTTTAAAGGGAAGCCTAGAGAGATGGCTCAACACATTCTGCCTGTGTGCTACATACTACAGAGAACTGGAGCTTGGGTCTAAGTACCCATCATGCAGTTCACAACTGCCTGTGACTCCAGCTCCGGGGAATCTGACGCCCTCTTTGGGTGTCACTGAATCATAACTCATTGGCCCAAACTAAGACATAAGAACAGCACCCATCCTAATAGCCAGGACTGCTTCACTGAGAAGCTATATTGTGAAATCACACCGTTCTGTACGCATGTTTGCTTTTCTGGATCTGAGATTCAAAGGGCATAAATTAGGGTATTTTTATTGTGTTTTCCGTCTGAAACTACCACTGTTTCCTGATGTTTACATCCAATACCTAGGCTCAAAGATTGAGTGTAGATACATTTTAAACGCCAGAGTCACTAAGTGCTATGAACAGGTGTCTACTAAGAAACATACAATCCATCCAGTGAAGGCCGGTAATGACGGCTTTGTTTCCACAGATGGTGCTGGATTATTAGAGTAGAAATATGCCAATAAGCTTGCCAGTTACCTTCCCACTCCACAGGGGAACCTGTGTGAAGCCCAGCCTTGTATTTAATTTGACTCTGCCTCGTGTAGTCCATTCTAACCAAATCCACCATCTCCTTACCTCTGAAACCTCAGTTTTCCTGAGAGTAACCCCAGCATCATATGAAAAGCTCCTCAGAGGGGAAAAAATATTTTATTGACCTTCGGATTGCTTGCATTGTAGCCAAAACCTTTTTTCTTTTCACAAAGTGGGCAATGTGTGCTGGTGAATTGAAATAGGTAGGAAATACCTATAAAACTAACTAAATGTATCCAACCACATTCCATGCTGGACCACAAGGAAGTCATTTAACTTATCTTTATCCTGGGTCAGCCAGCAGCTAAAGAAGATAATAAACTTACTTTGAAAGGGTCAGCATTGAA